>NC_057807.1:120683247-120841215 GCF_018294505.1 Triticum aestivum | reverse complement strand
ACCAAATCACCTTCTCCCCGGGAAGCTCCCTTCTCCGGAATCGCGGAACCTCAGCCCCACCTCCATGGCGCCCCCACCGCACCAATTTCATAGCCGCCCTCCTCCCTAATTCCGGAGACGCTATCCAATTGCCAACATGCACTGGGCCGTGTGCCTCTTACTCCGTGCTGCTGGTGTTGCCTCGACGACGGCCACGTGAATCATACCGGAGCCGATTCAACCCTGCCGTTGTTCACGGCGCCGGAGCGGCTCCAACTTCGGATCCGTCCAGAGTCCTGGCGCTGCTTCCGCGTAGCCGTCGACCGTGGCGACATCGCTCTTTCCCTGCCGCCGGTCGCCACCGCAACCACGCCGGCCCCACCGACTCGGCAGCTGGACCTGCCTACTTCACCATGGCGCCAGATAGGTCGCACCCTCATGTGAAATCACTTTATTTAGGCATCAGTTGTCTGAATTTTTATTCTGGGCCAATCGATTCCCAATGGGAAGCAGCACCCCTTGAGGTGGCGGAGCTCCTAGGCTACCGGTTGGCTGGTGTCTAACGTAAGGGTGCGGGGCCGCAAGTTCGCTGTGGAAGCAGCGCTTAGATGGCTATCTTTTAGAGTTGCGTGGGTTGAAGGTACTGCCGCCGCCGTATCTGGATGACGGGGAGTCTTTGTGGATTGGCCCAGGGGCGGCGCAACCACGGCAGTGCGGTGGGGCGGGGAGCGGGGTTTTGGCCGGGGTCACGGACGGCGGAGGCAGGCTGCTCTGCTGTTGGTCACTGGCTCTTCGGGGAAGATTCCGAATAGTGTCAACCGGGAGGCACAAGACAGCCATCAAGCCATCCGGCGTAGATCGGACAGTACCAAAATAAAATAAAATTGTGTGACCCAATTTAGTCTTCAGTCAACAGACGTGTGACCACTCTCGTACCTTGCTGTTGATCTCTTAGTGTATTTCTTCGGATCAAAGAGATATGTCGTTCTTAACATTATGTGTTATCTGCATCTTCAGACACACCGTCTTCCGACTCACCGCAACTGCTCCAACAAGGGAAGCATTCACCAGAAGGGAGCTACAGTCCCCACTCAACAGTTCCCTGCATCGAATGTGCGTGCCCGACATGGATAGCCACAACAACTGCAGGGCCATCGACAAGTAAGCACATGATGCTCACTCCTATGGATGGCAGCCAGATAGGTTGTACCCTCATCTTACTTGTGTGCAACATTTATGGCTTTGTTATTCATCTAAGCACGGAAAATAGATCATCACATTTCACTGTATATTCATGTTGATCTCTTACGGGTCTTGTTCAGGAGTTCACGATGTTCCATAGTTCAGCTAAGATACTTGTTCTTTAGGTAACGTTGTTCCATAGTTATCATCCATCAGCCAATGCTATCCCACAGGCTGGTGATTATAGTATTATACCACTTCTAGTATTACCTATGTTGTTCTTTAATACTTTTGTGTGCCATCTAGTTAATCTCGAGTACAAACGATACATATTATGTAGCTTTCATCTGTGTTCTCCCTTTAGTTTATGAGACTTGTTGCTGCTAGTTAACCCCAGTCCTACTATTTATGTCGTCTCCTACAGGCACTCATTTACATAAATCTAACTACTAGTTGTCTTCCATGCATGTCAGATATAATTGCACACACTGGTATATCCATAAGAACCTCACGGAGCAATGTAAAGGCCAATAAACTTGATGTCAATGATACCCAATATGATGGAACATGTAAAGGAAGTTCTTCAGAAGACTTGTAGAAAGATGATGAATCCTCTTCACCCCACAAGGTCCTTGCTCTAACTTGGCCTGTGATATGGGTACAACATGCATATAATGTCCTGGAGTGTATCTACTCTGTTGCAATGCCATGTGCTTAGCATGCTGATCATGCATGTAAATATGTCATGCCTTCCTGTTTTTCAGTACCTATTCCATTCATGATAACATGTTTTCAAATTCAAGTACTGTCAGTCTACTCTATCGCAATGCCATCTGCTTAATTTGGACATCATGCTTCTGAATATCTTATGCATTGTTATTCATCCGTATGTACTTCATCTGTCTGCCATACCATGTTCTTTTACATTGAAGTGTTGTTCTAGTGCTCTGTTGCAATGCCATCTTATTTTCCCAATCATACACGTGTATGTTGCCTTAGTTATTTCTGCACGTATTCCGCTAGCATATAGTTTTACATTCAACTAGTTTTTTTTGCTGTCTTGTCATGTCGTATCCCTAGCTCTTACACCATACTCCCTCCGTCCAGATTACATGTTGCCAAAATGGATAAAAAAGGATGTATCTAGAACTGAAATATGCCTAGACCCATCCATTTTTTTCCTGATGGAGGGAATACATGTCAATATGTCATGCCTTTCTATTCTTCAGTACCTATTCCATCTCTCTGCTGTCGCATGTTTTATAATTAAAGCACCATTCTTCTATACAAGGCATGCAAGGGGAAGACGACTATGTTAGAATCTGAAGGGTTACAAACAAGGCCTTTGCAAAATATCCAAACGCCAGGAGATAATAAACCAACTCTAGTTTTTATAGATACTGCTCCATCATAGAGAAACCCAACTCCTACTGATAATAAGTAGATTCCAGTGGCCAAAGAACTAGTCTGCTCCAGTCCAGCAAAAATATGTCAACACAATTCTAAGAAGAGTGTGCATATCCTTGCATCATGAAATTTTATAGCATGCTGATCATATTTTCTACATGTTTCTTACCCATCTCACTTTTAGAAAATAAGCTTAACACATAGAAGAATTTCTGCAATGGTATCGTTTATGAGGAAAGATTCTTGCAGGAATTCTCTGTGCTCCAATGTAGATGTAAGTACCTGTTGTATATCACTATATTTTTACATCAGCATGTATTTTGTTAATCAGTGTGAATACAACCTTTATCTGATCTAAATTTAGTTGTAGCAAAATGTATGATTAAAGGCCACAATGTTGATTTTTGTAAGGAAAACTGCCTGGTAGTTTTGCATCCTGAGCTGCATGAGTGTACTATCTCATATTAGTGGGTTTGAATACTTTGGTTCTGCAGTGGGTTTTTCAGTGTTTTTTTACTGTGTTTTCCTATCGTATCCCTAGCTCTTACGTCATACTCCCTCCGTCCGGATTAAATGTCGTAGAAATGGATAAAACTCGATGTATCTAGAATTGAAATACGCCTAGACCCGTCCATTTATTTCCCGATGGAGGGAATACATGTCAATATGTCATGCCTTTCTATTCTTCAGTACCTATTCCATCTCTGCTATAACATGTTTTATAACTGAATCATCATTCTTCTATATAAGGCATGTAAAGGGAAGACGGCTCTGTTAGAATCTAAAGGGTTACAAACCAGGTCTTTGCAAAAGATCCAAACGCCAGGAGATAATAAACCAACTCCATTTTTCATAGATACTGCTCCAACACAGAGAAACCCAACTCCCACTGATAATAAGCAGATTCCAGTGGCCAAAGAACTAGTCCGCTCCAGTCCAGCAAAAGAATGTCAACTCCATTCTAAGAAGCGTGTGCGTATCCTCGCATCATGAAATTTTATAGCATTCTGATCATATTTTCTACATGTTTCTTACCCATCTCTCTTTTAGAAAATAAGGTTAAATGACAGAAGACTTCCTCCATTGGGATCGTATTCGAGGAAAATATCATGCGGGAATTCTCTGTGCTCCAATGCTGATGTAAGTACGTGTTGTATATCACTATATTTTTATATCAACATGTATTTTGTTAATCGGCGTGAATCTAACCTTTATCTGATCTAAAATTAGTTGTAGAAAAATGTTAAAGGCGCCAATATTGATTTTTGTAAGGAAAACTGCCTGGTAGTTTTGCATACTGAGCTGCATGAATGTACTATCTCATATCACGCACATTACTGAATTGTAGTGCTTCTCTGGTTGCCCATTCATTCATTGTGTCAATGTTGCTTTCGTACTACCTTACCTGGCTGATGATAGTTGTGCCATATTGTGTTAATTTGGTGTAGGCTAGTTGCCCAAATGTTCGTTGTGTCAATGTTGCTTTCCTATTATCTGACTTCGCCAATGATAGCAATGCTAGTGTGTTAATTTTGTGCAGGCTGCTGAAGATAAGAAGACAAACTCTGAAAACAGCAAGGCAACCCCATTGTTTCTTTCCAGTAAATCTAGGATACGTAATATGGCAATAACTCATGATTAATCTATTTGGTTCCCGTTCTAAATTATGTTATGATGCAGTGGTCGAGACACTCTCCACTATCAATAATACAAGCCTGCCAAAATCGCCATCTGAATCTGTTCAGTATCCTCTGTCTCGAATGCAACGGAATAAATGTATGTTTGTGAACCAATTAATGGCTGAAGCAATGATGGAAATGGTGGATGAATCAGAGGTGCAGAGTCATGCGACACAACAACTGGTCAATGTTTTCAGAGACAGTGTAGCAAAGCAGAAAGAACTTGCCCACATGCTTATGGGCGTCATCTGTGCTGAGGTTGCAGATTGTGACGTTGTAGATGGTTAGGTTCTGCACATTTATTTGCACTGGCATCAATCTTTGATTGCCCAGTGGATGTAATTTCCTGTAATATATGTTGGATGTGCAATGTTATTCCCTGTATGCCGTACCTTTGCGTGATCGGTTTTGTTCCTGTGCATAATTGCTCGTCGTAATGGGCTCAAATTATCTAATTTGGCCTAAAGACAAGTACGAACTTTAGTGGGCCCATTAAGTTAATGGGCCATTACTAGGCCGAAAGTTAATGGTCGGCCCTCTTACCTCCCGAGTCGTTAACAGGCCGACATCGAAGCGGGCAACAGGTGGCCCCAGTTTATTTCACGGGCCCTTAACAGGCCGTTACTAAGTTTGGGCTATATATGGCCCAACTATATTGTAGGCCTTTAGCAGGCCGAAAGAGACAGCAGGCTTGTACTGGACCATGAAGACCATGGGCCGCTAAGAGGCCGAAAGTCAGGTCGTATTGTAAATGGCCCAACTGTGTTGTGGGCCTTTAGCGGTCCGAAAGAGAAATCGGGCTGGTATTGGACCATGAAGGGCATGGGCCGTTAAAAGGTCAAAACTAAGGTCCGATTACAAATGGCCCAACTCATTTATGGTTCGTTAACAGGCCGAAAGGCACACAGGGTCGGGAATTGGCCCAACACTTAAACGGGTCGCTAAAAGGCCAAAACTCAGGTCCGACTACAAATGGCCCAACTGATTTATGGGCCGTCAACAGGCTGAAAGTGACACCGGGCCAGAAAATTGGCCCAACACTTAAATGGGCCACTAAAAGGCCGAAACTCAGGTCCGACAACAAATGGCCCATCAGATTTATGGGCCGTCAATAGGATGAAAGACACACCGGGCCGGAAACTAGCCCAACATTTAAATGGGTCACTAAAAGGCCGAAAGATGTACATCCTCCCATCCATTAAATGGGCCGTTAACAGGCCGAAATCTCATCAGGCCGATATTGAGCCCAGATATATAGCGGGCTGTTAACGGGCTCGAACTGACGATGGGCTACAATGGTGTCAAATCTTTAACGGGCCGTTGACGGGCCGAATTGGCACATCTCGTATGGGCCGTGGGCTTAAATGGACCTCATACAAGTAGGCCTTATATGGGCTGGCCTGCTAATTTTTACTAGGCCGGCCTTTTCACAGGAATGGGCTCTATTGGGCCGTGCCATGTGTCGACGTATCATAGCCGCCTTCCGTCCAATGAGTGGATGACATCTGTCCCAATGATGAGCCGACACGTGTTTCCTCCAGCCAATGATGATTTTACACGTGGAAAATTCCCATTGGTCGGGGCTGTTAACGGGTTATCGGATCCAAAACCCGACCCGATAGCTTAACGGTGTTCCGTTACGGTGGATGCCACGTGTCGGTCACCCTTGACGAAAGCACTTCTGTGACACGCGATTTATCGTCATGGAAGTGGACACTTCCATGATGATAATTTTGGTAATGTCATGGAACACTTCTACGACAGCACAGGTATGACTATCTTGATTCCGTCATAAATTTGTCATGGATGTACATGCATGACAAAAAACGCGACCTACTGTGACAAACACGTATCATCACGGAAGTGTATTTTTTTGTAGTGACATAAAACAACATCATGGCAGTTCTACTGAAAACAGCGTCAGTTCGGGTTAGTTTCATTCAAATCATGCAAGTTAGAGTCCAAAACAAGGGCAAAAGTGTTTGGAAAAGTAGATACGTTGGAGACGTATCAACTCCCCCAAGCTTAAACCTTTGCTTGTCCTCAAGCAATTCAGTTGATAAACTGAAAGTGATAAAGAAAAACTTTTACAAACTCTATTTGCTCTTGTTGTTGTAAACATGTAAAGCCAGCATTCAGGTTTCAGCAAAAATTATGAACTAACCATACTCACAATAACATCTAGGTCTCACAATTACTCATATCAATAACATAATCAGCTAGCGGGCCATAATAATAAAACTCAGATGACAACACTTTCTCAAAACAATCATAACATGATACAACAAAATGATATCTCGCTAGCCCTTTCTGAGACCGCAAAACATAAATGCAGAGCACCTTTAAAGATCAAGGACTGACTAAACATTGTAATTCATGGTAAAAGAGATCCAGTCAAGTCATACCCAATATAAACCAATAATAATGAATGCAAATGACAGTGTGCTCTCCAGCGGGTGCTTTTTAATAAGAAGGTGATGAGTCAACATAAAAGTAAATAGATAGGCCCTTCGCAGAGGGAAGCAGAGATTTGTAGACGTGCCAGAGCTCGATTTTAAAATAGAGATTGAATAACATTTTGAGTGGCATACTTTCACTGTCAACGCAACAACTATGAGATGGTTGTATCTTCTATACTACATGCATTATAGGCAGTTCCCAAACAGAATGGTAAAGGTTTATACTCCCCCAACCACCAACAAGCATCAATCAATGGCTTGCTCGAAACAACGAGTGCCTCCAACTAACAACAGATGAGGGAGTCCTGGATTAGGGTGTGTCCGATGGCCGGACTATGACCTTTGGACGGACTCCTGGACTATGAAGATACAAGATTGAAGACTTTGTCCCGTGTCCGGATGGGACTTTCCTTGGCGTGGAAGGCAAGCTTCGCGATAAGGATGTGTAGATCTCCTACCATTGTAACCGACTCTGTGTAACCCTAACCCTCTTCGGTGCCTATATAAACCGAAGGGTTTTAGTCCGTAGGACGAACAACAATCATACCATAGGCTAGCTTCTAGGGTTTAGCCTCTCTGATCTCGTGGTAGATCTACTCTTTTACTACCCATATCATCAATATTAATCAAGCAGGAGTAGGGTTTTACCTCCATCGAGAGGGCCCGAACCTGGGTAAAAACATCGTGTCCCTTGTCTCCTATTACCATCCACCTAGACGCACAGTTCGGGACCCCCTACCCGAGATCCGCCGGTTTTGACACCAACATTGGTGCTTTCATTGAGAGTTCCTCTGTGTCGTCATCTTTAGGCCCGATGGCTCCTCCGATCATCAACAACGATGCGGTCCAGGGTGAGACTTTTCTCCTCGGACAGATCTTTGTATTCGGCGGCTTTGCACTGCGGGCCAATTCGCTTGGCCATCTGGAGCAGATTGAAAGCTACGCCCCTGGCCATCAGGTCAGATTTGGAAGTTTGAACTATACGGCTGACGTCTGTGGAGACTTGATCTTCGACGGGTTCGAGCCACAGCCAAGCGTGCCACACTATCACGATGGGCATGATCTAGCTCTGCCACCGGACAGTGCCTTGGAGGCCGCACAAGTGTCCGCTCCGACCCTTAGCTCGGAGCCGACTACGCCAATCGAGAACGGGTGGCTGGACACCGCCTCGGGGGCTGCTATCTCTACGGCGATTGAGCCAAACACCAACCCTGTCCTTTGCGAAGCTCATGACTCCAAGGTGCCGGACTCCTCTCCGGACTCCGAACCTTCCGTGCCCCTGCCAATCGAATCCGATTGGGCGCCGATCATGGAGTTCACACCCGCGGACATCTTTCAGCACTCGCCCTTTGGCGACATCCTGAATTCACTAAAGTCTCTCTCTTTATCAGGAGAGCCCTGGCCGGATTATGGTCAGCAAGGTTGGGATGCGGACGACGAAGAAATTCAAAGCCCACCCACCACCCACTTCGTAGACACTGTCGAAAGTTTAAACGACATGCTCGATTTCGACTCCGAAGACATCGACGGTATGGACGACGATATAGGAGATAAGCATGAACCAGCACCTATAAGGCACTGGACAGCCACCTCATCTCACGATGTATACATGGTGGACACACCTAAAGGAAGCGACAACGAGGAACAACGGGACGCCACGAGGGATCATTCCCTCGAAAAGCAGTCAAAACGGCGACGTAAGTGCCGCTCAAAATCCCGCCTCGACAAAGACAGCAGCCATACAGACCCAGCCATAGAGCAGGGCGAACCGATGGACGATGAACATGCCATCGAGTAACTATCCGAACAGGACAACCTGGATAAACAATTCGTCCCCGGCAAAGATAACAGTCCGGACGATCTCACGCTGGACAAGTTGCTGGAGCAGAAGAACCTCCACAAAAGGCTCGTCACCACTGCGCGTAGCCTCAAAAAGCAGAAGCGGAAGCTCCAAAGAGCGGAAGATGCGCTCAGAATCAGATGGAGCAAAGTACTCAACACCGCAGACAAATATGGCGATAGTCGCCGAACAACGAGCTACCCAAAGCGAAAACTACTGCCCGAATTTGATGAGGAGGCCGTAGAGCCTCCGCAATCAAAGAACAAGGAGACCACCCGGTCGGATAGACGACCCCATGGCAAACATAGAGCGGCAAACGGCGCTGCACACAAGCCGGCATGCGACCCGCACACGGATTCGCATCAAAAAGATGGCCCAGTTAGATCTATCTACGGGCCAAGAAAGCAAGCTCTAGTAAGCAATGCAACACATCAAGTATCCGACTATTACGGTACACCTAAATATAGGGATGCCGCACACCCCCTATGTTTCACCGATGAGGTTCTGGATTATGAATTTCCAGCGGGATTCAAGCCCGTAAACATAGAGGCATACGACAGAACAACAGAACCTGGAGTCTGGATTGAGGATTACATCCTCCACATACACATGGCTAGAGGAGATGACCTCCACGCCATAAAATACTTACCCCTCAAGCTCAAAGGGCCAGCCTGGCATTGGCTCAAAAGCCTCCCGAAAACACCATTGGAAGTTGGGAAGAGATCGAGGATGCTTTTCGGGCAAATTTTCAAGGGACCTATGTCCGACCTCTAGATGCAGACGATTTAAGTCACATTACTCAACAACCCGGAGAGTCAGCCCGAAAATTCTGGAACAGATTCCTTACTAAAAAGAACCAAATAGTCGACTGTCCGGACGCCGAAGCCTTAGTAGCTTTCAAACACAACGTCCGAGACGAATGGCTCGCCAGACACCTCGGCCAAGAAAAGCCAAGAACAATGGCCGCATTAACAAGCCTCATGAACCGCTTTTGCACGGGAGAGGATAGCTGGCTGGCAAGATGCAGTACCAGTGACCCAAGTACATACGAAGTCAGGGATGGATACGGGAAACCGCGACACAGCAAGGACCAGCGCTGGACTAAGGGAAACAGCCCGAAGAGCACGGCAGTCAACGCCGGATTCAAAAGCTCTCGGCAGAATCATAAAAAAACTGCTCCTTAAGGATAACAGGGACGAGCTATCTAACTTAAACAAAATCTTGGACAAGATATGCCAAATCCACAGTACTCCCGGGAAGCCTGCAAACCGTACCCACAGAGATTGTTGGGTCTTCAAGCAGTCCGGCAAACTCAACGCCGAACACAAGGGGCTCGACACACCAAGCGAGGATGATGACGAACCCCACAAGCAGAGCACCGGAAAACAAAAGAATTTCCCACAAGAAGTAAAAACAGTAAACTCACTTCACGTGACAAAAGGGAAAAATAGAGCGGCGCCCATAGAGGTACGCGCCATACAGCCTATCCCAGAGGAGTCCCGCCACTGGTTGTTAAAATCAATCACCTTTGACCATCAGGATTACTCTAGAAGTATCCGGAATGCAGGATGGACTGCCTTGATATTAGATCCGATAATTGACGAACTCCAATTTACACAAGTCCTAATGGACGGCGGCAGTGATCTAAACCTGCTATACCAGGACACAATCCGCAAAATGGGGATAGACCCAACCAAAATTCGCCATAGCAACACTTGCTTTCAAGGGGTAATGCCAGGCCCATATGCCTATTGTACAGGCTCTCTACTGCTAGAAGTTGTGTTGGGCTCGCCCGACAACTTCTGCCGCAAAAGGTTAACCTTCCACCTCGCCCCGTTCACAAGTAGCTACCAAGCACTACTGGGACGCGAAGCTTTCGCCCGCTTTAACGCAATACCGCATTATGCATCCCTTACACTTAAAATGCCCGGTCCGCGAGGCATCATCTCCTTAAAGGGAAATACCGAGTGTTCCTCGAGCACGGAAGATGGTGTGACTGCCTTGACAGCCATACACTAAGCCGGCTTCACCAATCAAAGCACCTAAATAGGTCGTTCAGACCCCGGACACGGCTAGACGAGTCCGGCGTAAACATACAAGGGCTTACTAGCCGCATACCCCTATACAAGGGGCTCCGCGCATGTACAACAAGAGACAATAAAGCTCAATTTTATTCATTTTTTGAATTGTACTTTGTTTATTTAGTATAAAGTACATTTTCGCACGATCTTTTTCAACTAAGTTCCCCTCTTTTATAGATGAACACCGTGCTACACCCGTCCAGGATACGACACAACGGAGACATAGGCGCAGACGTGCAGTAGGGACCCGTGACAAGGATTCTTTTCAGATTAAGACCCTGCGTAAACCTTTTTTATTGTCTCTTGTTGATACACATCCCCTGGTTTCTTGCCATAACCGAGGAGGAGGCTGGCGTTTTGGCATGGGCCACGTCAGAATTTTGCGCGTACCTGGACACCAGGGGCTTATTACCAAGGGGCGTTGTTCGGCCCGTTTTCATAAAGACCGAATACCTTAGGGAGTGTTCGACGTCTCGAGTTAGGCCTTATATGCATCAGCTCTGAATCATGTCTTTGGTCAAATGTTAGGTTTGCCCGGCTCCTGCATTTTGCTGCCTTACATTCCGCTCTATCGGCTAAGGCGGCACCAGAGAACTACTGTGATTGTGCCCCGGTTCGGCCAGGCGAGCACCTCAGTAGAGAAAGCCGAAAACTGAGTGTCATGATATAGCGTGAGACTGGTCAACCACTCGATGACCCGCCGGAATCTATAGGATTCCGCCGCATTGACGAAGGGCCATTTCCCGGTCAGGCACATACGCACCCCGAATTCGGGTGAGCGCGGTGCCCCTAGGGGCTATATAGTAGCCCCACTGTCAAACTCCTATGGCTAAGTGAAAGTGATAAAGCATTATAGTCCGGTTGCCTAGTTTGCTGCGCTACCACCTCCTTTATAGGACCAAGACATTGGATCAAGTGTGAAAATGCGCCTTTTGCAAACACCCCCGCATTATATGCGTGGGGGCTGAAGCCGAAGACTGCCATCTTTCAGGTTATATATACATATACATTAGCGGCCGCACAGGAGGTATTTTAATTCTTGAAAGGCACAAGTATAAAAAGCTCTTATATTCCATCGATACATTGTTTCACAATAATACATGTTATTCGAACATAATATCCTTCGAGCACTGCGTCTCTATTAAACGAGCCCCTGCAGAACTTCCTGAAAATAGTGCTCGACAGGTACTCGGCTTCTATCCGCATCTTGGGATGCAACATCGGTGGCCTTCATCTCCGCCCAGTATGTCTTGACACGGGCAAGAGCCATCTGCGCACCCTCTATGCATGCCGACCTCCTCATTGCATTGATATGCGGCACCGCACCAAGGAACTGCTGCACCAAGCCACAATAACTCTTCGGCTCGGGCCTTTTCAGCCACAAAAGACACACGACATCATTCATGACAAGGCCGGATAACCTATTCAGCTCCGCCCATTCGGCCAAGCGATCGGTTAATGGAAGTGGGCGCTCTAGATTATGGAACTGTGACCAAAAACCTTTTCCATTTCGTGATCCTTTTGATCTCGGAAGTGTTCGGCTGCGTCCGCGGCACTTGCCGACAAGTCCAGATAAGCATCCTCCGCACTCCACAGCCGGTCCAACTGAGCACATTTAGGATCCACGAATTTCCTCCACAGCAGAAAGGGCTTTCCAGCAGCGATATCTCCGGCCTGACGCAGCTCCTCCTTCATAGCTCTCATCGCAGAGCAAGCATCCTTGGCCTCGGTAGTGGCCTTCTTCAGGTCCTCGTGCACCGCTCGATCTTCTTTTTCAAGAAGCTTGCAGCGGTTCGTAGCATTCTTCAAGTTCATGGCCATCTCGGCCATTTCCTTCTTGCTTCGGCAGTGAGCAGCCTGTTCGGCTTTTAGCTCTTCGGCCGCCTTTAAGGCAGCCGCATCACTCTTTCTGGCCTGCTCCTTGGCTCAGGCGAGCTCTGCCCGAAGGTTCTCCATGGCAGCGGCACCATTTGCATCAAGCATACATGTTGTAAGGCACGGGCATCAAGCTCCCTTACCAGGTGTCCACGGAGAAATTGCATACCTTGTGACTCGTCAAGTCGCTTATTGACAAGCGCAATGTCGGCATCCGCCACGTCAAGTTGCCGCTTTAGTTCGGCAAATTCATCAGTCCGACTAGCCACCGGACCCTTCGCCACCTACATAGGAAGGGCGACACATTATACCTGGGATTATGATCCTCGGCGCGCTGTCATTTTTGACAACATACCGAGCCTCAGGGGCTACTATCTACATAGGGTGCATTTTATATGCGGAATTGTCAGAAGGTACATCATTTTGCGTACCTCAAAACCTGTCAGTAAACTTCTGACGGCTTCGTGCAATCCGCTCTCAACGGATGAAATCCTTTCAATCACCATACCCATTAACGCACGGTGATCTTCTGAGATAGACGCTCGCCCGAGCAGATCCTTCAGCTCCTCCGACCGTACACCAGGTGGTGTCGGACTCGTCCGATTGCCTTTTTCGAAGGCCAGACGCGAAGGGCTTTGATGGGACATACGACTGCCTTCCGGCCCCGTCGGACTCGGAGAAACCCTCCACGACGACACCTCAGGGTCGCCCGCCTCACAAGATGGTACGGCAGGGGGAGGCATTTCGCTCTCCATCATCTCCGGACGAAGATCACCCGAAGATGAGCTCTGCTGAGAAGGGATGAGATCCGAACTACAAGGTAAAATTTCGGTTATCTTCATCAGAAATAGGGCAGGGATATCCTTTAAAACTCCCTTTTTTACTTACGGCTCGGTGGAGGGCTGATCCCCTTGGGGGCACAATGCGGCAAAGGCATCTCTCGGCGTAGGACCCTCTGACGAAGATTTCTTCCCCCGCTTTGAGACCATGGTCTCCGGGTCTTCAGAGGCGGTCCTCTTCTTCCCTGACAGCCTCCTTCTCGGAGGCGGTAGCTTCCTTGTTCCCCCTTTCACCTTCTTCCGAAGGCGCAACCTCCAGCATCCTGGTTAACACAGGATCCGGCGTGGTCTCAGGGAGGGGGGCCGGACACCTGATTAACTTTGCTTTCGCTATCCACTCCTGTTCAAGGAACAACTCTTTTAAAGGGCAAGTTCGTGATAAATATGGGATAGTGTGTCCGGGTACAGGGCTAATTACTTGAGTATACGGGCGATTGCAGCTCAGACTTGTGTCCTCGGTCAAGTCCAGACACATTGCCTGCGATCCGAAGAAAAGCTTGTACATCTCCATGGGCGTCGCGCCCATAAAATGTTGGAGAGCTCGTGGTCCCTCCGGGTTAAATTCCCACAGGCGGAGGGGGCGACGTTTGCAGGGCAGGGTGCGACAAATCAGCATGACATGCGCTACTACGACCAGAGTGATCTCTCTCTCTCTAGGAGGTCTTGAATGCGGCCCTGCAACAAGGGCACGTCCTTGGACGGCCCCCAGTCAAGTCCTTTATTGACCCATGATGCCAGCCGCAGTGGAGGACCCGAGCGAAAGGCAGGTGGCACCACCCATTTGGTGCCCCTGGGAGCTGTGATATAAAACCACTCTTGTTGCCATAGGCTGAGCTCCTCTTGAAAAGAGCCCTCGGGCCATGGAGCATCAGCATTCTTGCTTATAACAGCCCCTCCGCACTCTGCCTGCTGCCCCTTGATCATCTTCGGCTCCACTTTGAAGGTCTTGAGCCACAATCCAAAGTGAGGGGTAATGCGGAGGAAGGCTTCACATACGATGATGAACGATGAGATGTGGAGGATGGACTCTGGATCCAAGTCATGAAATTCCAACCCATAGTAAAACATGAGCCCCCTCACGAAGGGGTCCGTCGGGAAGCCTAGCCCTCGAAGAAAGTGAGATGCGAACACCATGCTCTCACCAGGCTTGGGAGTGGGAATAACCTGCCCTTGGGCAGGCAGCCTATGCAAAATTTCGCCGGTTAGATACCTGGCATCTCTTAGCTTTAGCACGTCTTCTTCCATAACAGAGGAAGGCATCCACCAGCCTTGCAAGTCGGAGTTGGACATCATCGAAGGTCCGAAGCGCCTGAATCTGGGGCTTTGGGTGTTGGAACTCGAGGCGAGGGGCGGATTCGATTGAGATTGAAAGAAAGGAGTGGAGCCTTGGTCTCTTTATAAAGAGGTTGAATACCAAGAGCCTTCCCCGTGACCATTCGGGACTCGCCTTCGATAGAGGAGACGTGCCAACGAGCATGACTGGGTTACCCGCGCACATATTAATGAGAATCCTGGAATAAGGGGACACAATCTCTGCTTTGACAAGACGTGCCAAGGAAACCGCCTCACTAAACGCGCTGAGGTGGGATAGTAAAACGATTCGAATAAAGGCTTGGCCGTGGTGTGATGTCATGCCACGGAATACGTCAGCAGATTGAATTTTTGTAAATATTATTCTCTCTACGGTGGTATGTGGAACTTATTTTGCAGAGCCGGACACTATCCTTGTGTTCAAAATCTTCTATGAAGTATTCGGAGGAGGAACCTGCCTTGCAATGCCGAAGACAATATGTGCGCTGGACTCGTCGTCATTGAAGCCTGGTTCAGGGGCTACTGAGGGAGTCCTGGATTAGGGGGTGTCCGGATGGCCGGACTATGACCTTTGGCCGGACTCCTGGACTATGAAGATACAAGATTGAAGACTTCGTCCCGTGTCCGGATGGGACTTCCCTTGGTGTGGAAGGCAAGCTTGGCGATACGGATGTGTAGATCTCCTACCATTGTAACCGACTCTGTGTAACCCTAACCCTCTTCGGTGCCTATATAAACCGAAGGGTTTTAGTCCGTAGGACGAACAACAATCATACCATAGGCTAGCTTCTAGGGTTTAGCCTCTCTGATCTCGTGGTAGATCTACTCTTGTACTACCCATATCATCAATATTAATCAAGCAGGAGTAGGGTTTTACCTCCATCGAGAGGGCCCGAACCTGGGTAAAAACATCGTGTCCCTTGTCTCCTGTTACCATCCGCCTAGACGCACAGTTCGGGACCCCCTACCCGAGATCCGCCGGTTTTGACACCGACGACAGCCCTGGGGGAGTTTTGTTTAATTATTTTGATTTGCTTTGATCTTTTGGATCATGGGACTGGGCATCCCGGTTACCGGCCCTTTCTCGTGAATGAGGAGCGGAGTCCACTCCTCTTGAGAATAACCCACCTAGCATGGAAGATATAGGCAGCCCTAGTTGTAACATGAGCTGCTCGAGCATACAAAACAGAATTTCATTTGAAGGTTTGGAGTTTGGCACATACAAATTTACTTGGAACGGCAGGTAGATACCGCATATAGGTAGGTATGGTGGACTCATGTGGAACAACTTTGGGGTTTAAGGAGTTTGGATGCACAAGCAGTATTCCCGCTTAGTACAGGTGAAGGCTAGCAAAAGACTGGGAAGCGACCAACTAAGAGAGCGACAACAGTCATAAACATGCATTAAAATTAACTCACATCGAGTACAAGCATGAGTAGGATATAATCTACCATGAACATAAATATCATGAAGGCTATGTTGAATTGTTTCAACTACATGCGTGAACATGTGCCAAGTCGAGTCACTCAATTCATTCAAATGAGGATACCATCCCATCATACCACATCATAATCATTCTAATAGCATGTTGGCACGCAAGGTAAACCATTATAACTCATAGCTAATCAAGCATGGCACAAGCAACTATAATCTCTAAATGTCATTGCAAATATGTTTACCTCATAATAAGTTGAATCAGAAACGATGAACTCATCATATTTACAAAAACAAGAGAGGTCGAGTTCATACCAGCTTTTCTCATCTCAATAAGTCCATCATATATCGTCATTATTGCCTTTCACTTGCACGACCGAATGATGTGTATAATAATAATAGTGCACGTGCATTGGACTAAGCTGGAATCTGCAAGCATTCAACTCAAGAGAGAAGACAAGGTAATATGGGCTCTAAGTTTAAATAAACAATCATGCATATGAGAGCCACTAAACATTTTCAATATGGGCTTCTACTCTTGTCCCCCAAAGAAAATAAAAGAAAAGAAAACTATTTACACGGGAAAGCTCCCAACAAGTAAGAAGAAGAACGAGACATCTTTTTGGGTTTTCATTTTAATTTCTACTACAAGCATGGAAATTAAACTAACTATTTTTTGGGTTTTTCTTATGGTTTAACAAACACACAAGAAGAAAACTAGAAAAAAGAAATTAAACTAACAGGGATAATACAATGAAAGAGTATGAGCACCGACGACTAGAATAGTGTGTGAACATGAATGTAAAGTCGGTGAGAAATACGTACTCCCCCAAGCTTAGGATTTTGGCCTAAGTTGGTCTAATGCCAAGGATAGCGTGGCTGAAATCTGTAGTTGTAACTGGGGTCGTACTGAGATGCAGCAGCAACCGCCTCCTGAGCTGCGGCATGTTGGCGAGCTGCCTCCGCTCTCCCCTTGTGTTCAGCTGCTTCCTCCCTCGTGACAACATATCTTCCTTTTGCCTGGTAATCAAAAAGGAGAGGGGCAGGAAGAGTAACATGGACAGCGTTGCGTCTGTCATAGATTAGTCGATACTGGAGGAATTGTTCATTCCTCTTAAGAAAATGATGTTGGACCATAGCATCATAATCTAAATAAGCAGGAGGTAACATCATATCCCCCTCTCATGGGGCTATACCAAGATAGTTAGCCACACGGGTCGCATAAATTCCTCCAAATAAATCTCCAGCTCTACCATTATTATGCAACCTACGTGCAACTATTGCCCCCAAGTTATAATCTTTATAACCTAACACAGCACTCTTGAGGACACAAAGATCAGGGACACACATATGACATGCTTCATCTTTACCGTTAATGCATCTACCAATGAACAGAGCAAAATAATGTATAGCAGGAAAATGAATGCTCCCTATGGTAGCTTGTGCAATATCCCTGGATTCTCCCACAGTGATACTAGCAAGGAAATCTCTAAATTCAGATTTGTGGGGATCATTAATATTACCCCATTGCGGAAGTTTAAAAGCAGTTGTAAAATCCTCTAAGTCCATGGTATAAGATGTATCATCGATATAAAATAGGACACTAGGAGAATTACGTGTATAGTTATATTTAAACCTTCACACAAATGAATCAGTCAATTGATAGTACTGAGGACACTTATCTTGTAAGAAGTCCTCCAGATCAGCATTACGCACATACGCGTCAAATTCCTCCTTAAAGCCTGCTTCGACCATAAAATCGTCGGATGGCCACTCACAAGCTCGTACATCTGCGTCCCTCGGTAATTCAACATCTTGCTCACGTATAGCAATCTTGGGTCCTTTCTTTACTGAGGAACCACCTTGGTACATTCTCCTAGACATAATTCTTTTTCTGAAAAATTTCTGATATTTTAGTAACTTCAAAATAGAAGTGAATAAAACTAAACAAGATTGGTAGCAACTACTCCTACAAGTGCCTAGAGCCTATATCATGCATTAGAATTACTTGGGACGTCATACATTTAACATGCAAGCTCAAGAACATGGTCACCTATGCAGCAAAAATTTGCAATGAATAAAGCACTAGAACAAAAACTAATTGGACCAATGGAGGAGTCACATACCAAGCAACAATCTCCCAAAGCAGTTTTGTGAATGGAGCTTTGAGCAAGGAGATCGAAAATCACAGCAAAATGAGCTAGAACTCGTGCTTGAGCTGGATGGGGATTTTTTTGGGAATAAGATGGAGTGTGTGGGTGCTGGCATAAGTGGAGGGGGGCCATCAGGGGCCCACGAGACAGGGGGCGCGCCCAAGGAAGGTTGGCACGCCCTCCACTCTCGTGGCCTGGTGCATGCCCCTCATGCAGTGATTTTAGTGCCTAAAATCCTCAAATATTCTATAAAAAATCATACTAAATTTGCAAGGCATTTGGAGCACTTTTATTTTCGGGATATTTTTTATTGCACGGATAATTCAAAAAACAGACAGATAATACTATTTTTGCTTTAATTATTATAAATAACAGGAAATAAAAAGGGTGCAGAAGGTTGTGCCTTCTAGTTTCATCCATCTCGTGATCATAAAAATGAATCCACTAACAAGGTTGATCAAGTCTTGTTAACAAACTCATTCTGAATAACACGGAACCGGAGAAATTTCGAATAACACTAAGTTACCTCAACGGGGATATGAACATCCCCAATAATAAGAATATCATACTTTTTCTTGACAGTAGGGAGAGGAAATTCAAAACCTCCAATAATGATAGTTGGAACTTTTCCAATAGAATTGATGCTATGGACTTGAGGTTGTTTCCTCGGAAAGTGTACCGCATGCTCATTACCATTAACATGAAAAGTGACTTTGCCTTTGTTGCAATCAATAACAGCCCCTGCAGTATTCAAAAAGGGTCTACCAAGGATAATAGACATACTATCGTCCTCGGGAATATCAAGAATAACAAAGTTCGTTAAGATAGTGACATTTGCAACCACAACAGGCACATCCTCACAAATACCGACAGGTATAGCAGTTGATTTATCAGCCATTTGCAAAGATATTTCAGTAGGTGTCAACTTATTCAATTCAAGTCTACGATATAAAGAGAGAGGCATAACACTAACACCGGCTCCAAGATCACATAAAGCAGTTCTAACATAATTTCTTTTAATGGAGCATGGTATAGTTGGTACCCCCGGATCTCCAAGTTTCTTTGGTATTCCACCCTTAAAAGTGTAATTAGCAAGCACGGTGGAAATTTCAGCTTCCGGTATCTTTCTTTTGTTTGTAATGATATCCTTCATATACTTAGCATAAGGATTTACTTTAAGCATATCAGTTAAGCGCAAACGTAAGAAGATAGGTCTAATCATTTCAGCAAAGCGCTCAAAATCCTCATCATCCGTTGTCTTGGATGGTTTAGGAGGAAAGGGCATGGGTTTCTGAACCCATGGTTCTCTTTCTCTACCGTGCTTCCTAGCAACAAAATCTCCCTTATCATAACGTTGATTCTTTGATTGTGGGTTATCAAGATCAATAGCAGGTTCAATCTCTACATCATTATTTTTGCTAGGTTGAGCATCAACATGAACATTATCATTAACATTATCACTAGGTTCATGTTCATCACCTGATTGTGTTTCAGCATCAGAAATAGAAATATCATTGGGATTCTCAAGTGTGTCTACACTAGGTTCACTAGAAGCATGCAAAGTACTATCGTCTTTCTTTTTCTTCTTTTTAGAAGAACTAGGTGCCTCTAAATTGTTTCTCTGAGAATCTTGCTCGATCCTCTTAGGGTGGCCTTCAGGATACAAAGGTTCCTGAGTCATTCTACCAGTTCTAGTAGCCTCTCTAACAGCAAAGTCATTTTTATTATTTAATTCATCAAGCAAATCATTTTGAGCTTTAAGTACTTGCTCAGCTTGAGTAGCAACCATAGAAGCATATTTGCTAACGAGTTTAAGTTCACCTTTAACTCTAGCCATATAATCACTCACGCGTCCTATCTTGAAAGCATTATTCTTTAATTCTCTACCAACATAAGCATCAAAACTTTCTTGTCTAGCCATAAAATCATCAAATTCATCTAAGCATGGGCTATGAAATTTAGTAGAGGGGGTTTCAACTTTATCATATCTATAGACAGAATTTACCTTTACTACCTGTGTCGAGTTATCAAGACAATGTGGTTCTTCAACAGGTGGTATATTAAGACCATGTATTTCTTCAATAGGAGGTAAATTCCTAACATCTTCAGCTTTTATACCTTTTTCTTTCATTGATTTCTTTGCCTCTTGCATATCTTCAGGACTGAGAAATAAAACACATCTCTTCTTCGGTGTGGATTTAGGAATAGGCTCAGGAGTTGGCTCAATTGGTTCAGGAATTGCCTCAGGAATTGGCTCAGGAAGAGTCCAATTATTTTCAATAGTCAACATATTATTCAATAGTAATTCAGCTTCGTTGACTGTTCTTTCCCTGAAAACACAACCAGCACAACTATGCAAGTAGTCCTTGGAAGCATTGGTTAGTCCATTATAAAAGATATCAAGTATTTCATTTTTCTTAAGAGGATGATCAGGCAAAGCATTAAGTAATCAGAGAAGCCTCCCCCAAGCTTGTGGGAGACTCTCTTCTTTGATTTGCACAAAATTATATATTTCCTGCAAGGTAGCTTGTTTCTTATGAGCAGGGAAATATTTAGCAGAGAAGTAATAAATCATATCCTGGGGACTACGCACACAACCAGGATCAAGAGAATTAAACCAAGTCTTAGCATCACCCTTTAATAAGAATGGAAATATCTTAAGGATATAATAATAGCGAGACTTCTCATCATTAGTAAACAGGGTGGCTATATCATTCAACTTGGTAAGATGTGCCACAACAGTTTCAGATTCAAGGCATAAAAAGGATCAGATTCAACCAAACTAATAATCTCAGGATCAACAGAGAATTCATAATCCTTATCAGTAACACAGATAGGTGAAGTAGCAAAAGCAGGGTCAGGTTTCATTCTAGCATTAAGAGATTGCTGCTTCCATTTAGCTAATAACTTTTTAAGATCATATATATCTTTACAAGCAAAGATAGATCTAGCAGCTTCCTCTTCCATAACATAACCCTGAGGAACAACAGGCAATTCATAATCATTGGGAGAACTTTCATCATCACTATCATCAATAATAGCATCTTCAATAATTTCATTCTCTCTAGCCCTAGCAAGTTGTTCATCAAGAAATTCGCCTAATGGCAAAGTAGTATCACGCATAGAAGTAGTTTCATCATAAGTATCATGCATAACAGAAGTGGCATCATCAATAATGTGCGACATATCAGAATTCATAGCAGTAGCAGGTATAGGAGTCGCAAGCTTACTCAAAACAGAAGGAGAATCTAGTGCAGAGCTAGATGGCAGTTCCTTACCTCCCCTCATAGTTGAGGGAAAAATCTTGGTTCTTTCGTCTTTCAAGTTCCTCATAGTGTTAAACAGATATAAATCCCAAGTGACTCAAATAATAGAGCTATGCTCCCGGCAACGGCGCCAGAAATTTGTCTTGACAACCGACAAGTGTAGGGGATCGCAACAGCTTTCGAGGGTAAAGTATTCAACCCAAATTTATTGATTCAACACAAGGGGAGCCAAAAAATATTATTGAGTATTAGCAGTTGAGTTGTCAATTCAACCACATCTGGATAACTTAGTATCTGCAGCAAAGTATTTAGTAGCAAAGTAGTATGATAATAAAGGTAACAGTGGCAAAAGTAATGTTTTTGGGTTTTGTAGTGATTGTAACAATAGCAACGGAAAAGTAAATAAGCGAAACACAAGATGTGAAAAGCTCGTAGGCAATGGATCAGTGATGGATAATTATGTCGGATGCGATTCTTCATGTAATAGCTATAACATAGGGTGACACAGAACTAGCTCCAATTCATCAATGTAATATAGGCATGTATTCCGTAAATAGTCATACGTGCTTATGGAAAAGAACTTCCATAACATCTTTTGTCCTACCCTCCCGTAGCAGCGGGGTCCTAGCGGAAACTAAGGGATATTAAGGCATCCTTTTAATAGAGAACCAGAACAAAGCATTAGCACAGAGTGAATACATGAACTCCTCAAACTACGGTCATCACCGAGAAGAATCCCGATTATTGTCACTTCGGGGTTGTCGGATCATAACACGTAATAGGTGACTATAGACTTGCAAGATAGGATCAAGAACACACATATATTCATGAAAACATAATAAGTTCATATCTGAAATCATGGCACTCGGGCCCTAGTGACAAGCATTAAGCATAGCAAAGTCATAGCAACATCAATCTTAGAACATAGTGGATACTAGGGATCAAACCCTAACAAAACTAACTTGATTACATGGTAAATCTCATCCAACCCATCACTGTCCAGCAAGCCTATGATGGAATTACTCACGCACGGCGGTGAGCATCATGAAATTGGTGATGGAGGATGGTTGATGATGACGACAGCGACGAATCCCCCTCTCCAGAGCCCCGAACGGACTCCAGATCAGCCCTCCCGAGAGAGATTAGGGCTTGGCGGTGGCTCCGTATAGTAAAACACGATAAAACTTTCTCTCTGATTTTTTTCTCTGTGAGACGGAATATATGGAGTTGGAGTTGAGGTTGGCGGAGCCTCAGGGGGCCCACGAGACAGGGGGCGCACCCAGGGGGTGGGCGCGCCCCCCACCCTTATGGACAGGGTGTGGGCCCCCTGGTCTTGATTCTTTCGCCAGTATTTTTAGTATTTTCCAAAAAGTGCCTCCGTGGATTTTCAGGACATTCCGAGAACTTTTGTTTTCTACACATAAAATAACATCATGGTAGTTCTGCTAAAAAGAGCGTCAGTCTGGGTTAGTTTCATTCAAATCATGCAAGTTAGAGTCCAAAACAAGGGCAAAATTGTTTGGAAAAGTAGATACGTTGGAGACGTATCAATCTTCTTCCATCTTACTAAATGGTGTACCTGGCAAACAATTTATTTGCAAAAGAGGTGTCAGACAGGGAGACCCCCTCTCTCCTCTTCTGTTTGTCATTGCTGCTGAACTTCTTCAATCTGTGGCTGCAGCGGGGATTGCTTAATCTTCCCATTCCTTCTAATGACCCTGATTTTCCAATAGTTCAGTATGCAGATGATACCTTGTTGATCACTCAAGCTGATGAAGTTCAACTCCTAGCTCTCAAGCAAATGTTGCTGGCCTTTTCTAAATCAACTGGTTTAAAAGTCAATTTTCAGAAGTCTGGCATTCTGCCCATCAACGTCTCACAGGAGGAAACCACCAGATTGGTTGCAATCTTTGGATGTCAGGTTGGGTCGCTCCCTTTCACCTATCTTGGTTTACCTGTGGGCATCACCAAACCTAGGGTGCAAGATCTGGTGCGAGTGGTGGACAAAGTTAAAAGAAGACTTTCTGCTAGCTCCTCTCTCCTCTCCCAGGGGGCCAGGTTACAACTGCTACTATCTATTCTTACCTCCTTGCCAATTTATTTCCTTTGTAGTCTTAGCTTGCCAGCTGCTATCATTAATCAGCTTGAGAGAATAATGAGGCAATGTTTATGGAGAGGAAATTCTGATACACCTAAACAATCTTTAGCAGCCTGGCCAATGGTTTGTAAACCAAAGGATAAAGGAGGCATGGGGATAACCAACCTTGCAATTCGGAATAAGGCCTTGCTCACCAAACACTTGCACAAGTTTTATAACAAGGCTGATAGCCCATGGGTTTCTTTGATCTGGGACACTTACTACAATGGAGTGGTCCCTCATGCAACTGTTCAGTGTGGATCCTTTTGGTGGAGAGATGTCATGAAGTTAAGTGATGCTTACAGATCTCATTGTGTTATAACAATCAATGATGGAAATAGCTCCCTCTTTTGGCATGATACTTGGAGCTTAGCTCGAAGCCACCAGGCAATTAAAGAGAGATTCCCTAGGCTATTTTCCTTCACACTGGATGATAAGATTTCTCTCAGGAATTTCATTGAGGACTTTGATATTACCACCTTCTTTCAATTGCCACTGTCTCGGGAAGCAATGGATGAACTAGTATCTTTAAATTCTGATTTATCAACCTTGCAAAGAAGACCTCATGAACCTGATACTTGGTCTTGGACACCTGGTAAGGGTAAATACTTACCAAAAGTTTCTACATTTTGGCCCATGCACACCTTCCTGATGATGATCCCTATAAATGGATATGGAAGAGCAAATGTGTTATGAAAATCAAAGTTTTTGCTTGGTTGATGCTGAATGATCGGCTCAATACAAGGGATATGCTTCTCAGAAGGCATTGGAGATCAGAGGATGATGACAATTTATGCCCTATGTGTGTGGCCCAGCTGCATGAGGATAGAGACCATCTCTTTTTCAAATGTTCCTTCAGTGTCAAAGTTTGGAATTATCTGCAGGTTACCTGGTATGCAGGGCTAGCTTCTCGTGAATGCATCTTGGCTGCCAAGAGAAGCTTCAACCAACCTTTTTTCTTTGAGGTGGTTTATCTGGCTGCCTGGAGTATTTGGACCATGAGGAATGACAGGATCTTCAGGCATCTCAGGCCAACCTTTGGTAGATGGAAAGCCAAATTCATCCATGACATCACTCTGCACTCACACAGGATGAAGGCCTCGATCAAGCTACGACTTATGGAATGGATTAATGCTCTGCCTTAATCATGTGGCATTTGATATTGTACATTTGTATATTTGTATAGTTGTGCATGTATAGGTAGGTCTTCTGAACCATAGATAGACTTTACTATTTTTTGTACTTTCTTGTACCTTTTGGCCCTATTTTTAATAAAAGGTTGTGGGGCTGTTGCCTCAGAGTGTTCAGTCAAAAAAAACTCTAACTCTAAGATCTCGTAACGGCTTCATTCCGGAGAGCCACTCATTCCAAATCATCGCTTAGTATATCAGACCTTCTGATCCATTCTCCAGTAATTTCCCGACACCCTTGTGTCCACCACTTTTGCAGTTCGTAGTCACCGATAAATCCCTATGGATAACTACCTACACTTGTTGTTCATACATTCTTTTCCAAATGCACTTGTTATTACAAGATATCCCGAAATACTCTCCGATGTTTCGAGAATTCTTTGTGCTTACTGCCATGTAGTTCATTTCCATGTGAATACACCTACGAATAATTCCTCACACTTACAGGGAATAATTCATCCCCAGTTGTTCACGTGTTTCACAAAATTCTTTGAAATACTATATGATCTTCCGAGAATCCTCTGCAACCCATTGCTCTGGAAAGTCTTGCATGCCTGCATTATGGTTACTTCCATATGTCTAGCAATATTCATTAGCATCCTTTTTCATCATCATTTTGAGCCTTTGATGTAATATGTATGTGAATACTCGCTATCGTTAGTTAATTTCTATAATTCGTCCTTCCGGCTCTGACGCCATTTTGGACACGAGTTGTTTCTTGGCCAATCAAGTTGTAATTGATTGTCCATATAATTCTATTCAACTTACTCATCTTTTGATTAGAGCATCTGCTTCTGATCCCTCGATCTGGAAATCATAATTTCCTTGTAATTAAGCTTCCACTTATTCAGATGTTTCTATGATCTGATGCCCTTGCATTCTTCCTTCTTTTGATTGAGTATCGATACTCACATCCTTTGCAGTCCATCAGACCCTTTGGTGGGTTATTACCAGATAGTTCCTTTGTAAATGTGGACCCTTTACGAGTTCTTCCCCTAAAACATAACGCCTTTGGTAAGTTGTATGCTCTTCTTTTGTCAACCATGCTCTGCTTTCGAGCTTGACTTATTTACACTTGAAGTTTATGGTATATGTTCCTAAGATGCCCTGATGGGTTGAACCTATGACTTCCCTAATCTATGTGAACCCGGAAACTTTTACGGATCATGCTCTACTGGTGTTAAGCCAGATAAAATTTCAACACTACAATTTCATCGAAATCTAAAAGTGAATGGAAGGTTATGCGTTGAAGAAGTGGAGTCGACCTCAAACTTTGTGTTCATGACCATCTACGCGATGTAGATCGTATCATGGTATCTTCTCGTAAAAACAATTATCCCCTTGATATAAATTCATCTTGTATCTGTGGTTTGGTTCTTTGCAATCGTGGTTCTGGCCATGTTGCTCTCCTTTGATTCCACTTCCTAGACAAGTTAAAGCACTTGTCTTCTGCAGATCAATACACCAGTCCGACATCTATTCTGGTCTACCTTCGAGTATCACCCTCTGGTATCTCGAGGAGATTGTGCCATTGCACAACCTCTTATGAATTCTTGTTGGAATAATACTGCTCACCGGATTCAGTTTCCCCCGGGTTCTGGGTTGTTTGGCACTCAAGAACACTGATAAGCGAATTGAGTTTACACTATGATTCGATAATTCTCAATGATCTTCATTGCTTACAAGTTTGCACTCAATCTTGCCATTCCTAACATGTGTGGCTACATCGTTATCAGGTAACCTTCTATGCTACCTAAGTTCTTCTATGGTGTGCAAACCCGATAATGAGCTAAGCTTATGTCAAGCTTCATCGCTATATCGTTTTGCCTTGAATAACAAGATTGAATCTGAGCTTGTATCATGTCGGTACTTGCATCAACCTTCCGCGTCACCAATCCCATGTTTAATCTTGTCACTTCTCAAATACGTATTTATGAAACCTCTCAACAAAGTGTGTCGTGATCATCGTCAACATTTTGACTTCTTCCAAGATATGTATCGAATTCGTGATGAGTAATACCATCCTTGCCCCTCGATAATTTGTGTTGTCATCAATAGCATCCTTTCCTTCCCTCAACACAGACTTGTTTGTGTTTTGGGTATACCTTGAGTTCCTTGCTATTCTTGAAATTGTTCCTTGTGTATTCCTTGCAATCTCCAGACCCAAGCTTTACTGGTAACACCATATTATTGCTACCCCAAAGCATGACCGTGCTATCCCCAGCATCAACAAGAACATTGTGTGCGCCATGCTAAATGTTTCTTGGTCAATTATCCAAATACCGTTATATGGGTAAAATCATGGATTTCCTTGCCCCTTTATCTAAATGGTTACATACTTGTTGCCCTGTCATGTACATGATGATCCGCTTATCCTCAGGAAGTATATACTCTAATACTTGGGTATAAACACATTTTACTTTCCGTTGGTCTAATTAATCTAATAGTCACATTTTTTCCATTGGTATGTTTAACCTTTCTTTTTTGTGAGTTATATGATCTAAGCAGTAATATTTCCTTGCTTATGTAAACACCCCGATGTATCACTCTATTGGTAACATCCCGTTACTATTGTTGTTAACATTTTGATAACCATGGATGGATGAGAACTTTGCCTATTGGTCTGCCTCATTTCAACAAGCAGGAAAATGGTTCTCTTTGTTCCTCGCCCTTGGTACCGATGTTGTTGCCAACATAGCTGACAAATTGTTCTTTGACAAACCTTGTATCGTGATCACACAAGATGCCACCATCCTTATTATTCATCATGGTGGTATGAATGTTGATCACTTCGATTCTGATCATCCTAATGATTCGGAAATGCTCAAGTTCCCAAATACATACTGGTGCAATGTGCCTTACCTTTCGGTAGCACTTATGACTCTAGATTCCAGTTACCCATGTGATCAATTATCATTCTACCTCGAGCCTTTCATTATTTAGAATTCCTTATGGAAAATCTCTCATTTATTATGAAATTTCATGTAAATGACTATGTGATCCCTATATCTGAAATTACCCATGCACTTGACTTCGTATACATTTTTTTCAGACATCTTCCTTGAGGGGATTCATTTTGGTATCAAACGCGAGATCCATTACGCAACACTCTGAACCTTTCTTCCATCCCACTTAGTGATTAAATGTTTGCCTAATCAAATGAAGCCATCCGTACCTTCTTAAGTCACTCTCAATATGATTTCTAAATTCCAAAACTCGAGAGATACTTACCTATTTCATTCATGAGATAGCCCAGATGGATACCCCTTGTAGAATTCCATCGTTTCCAAGTTACCCCTTTTCCTTTTCATAAGAACGATGAAGGTCTTGAATGAAGAATGGCAGCTTCGTCATGATGCACTGATGCAGAGAAATGAAAACTTGAACGCAGCAGATCGACATCTTTGGGAAGAGCTACCAAGATCGAGAAGACTCGCTAGAATTTCATAACCAAATCTTTCCCCATTTTCTCGACCTCTTAAATCTCGGGACGAGATTTTTTTAGTGGAGGAGATTTGTAACGTCCCTATAATTAAGCTACGGTGATTTCCCTCTAATGATGACATGCCATGTTATTTTGCTAAGCTTAATTGCCCCTTGATAAAAACAAAATTAAAATTCATATAGCAAGTCAAATTATTATTTCTTCAAATTGTAAAACTAAAATGTTCGTATTATTCTATAAATTCCCCTGAGCATTTGTCATGTTGAAACCAACATCATTTGACTCACCTTTTAATTCCTAGTAAATTATGAAGTGGACCAACAACATCTTAATGGACCATTTAAATTCCAACATGATTTTTACACTTTTCAAATGGTCTCAAACCTTATGTGACATTCCAAAATATTGTGAAGTATTTATGTGACAAGTTTCATTGACAACTAAAATAGTTTGGTAGTTAATTGAAATGTAAAACACTGGTAAAATAAGTAAACAAAAAATTTAAAAGAAAAAGGATAACAAAGCTACACTGTGCATTGTAGCCCACTACTATAGTGCACAACCTGACCCACCTAACCCCTCACCCCTACCTCTTGTTCACCGCGCCCCTGTGGACGCCCGTGCGTCGTCCATGGCGCGGATGCCTGATACGTCCATTTTGCATCATGTTTTCCTATTGTTATTTATTTGTTTTTAGGCATAATAATGCCTTTTGGAGTAATTCTAATGTCTTTTATCTCATAATATGCAAGGTTCACACAAAGAGGGAGAATACCGCCAGCTGGAATTCTGGACATGAAAAAGCTACGTCAGGCCACCTATTCTGCACAACTCCAAATGAGTTGAAACTTCATAGGGATTTTTTATGGAATAAATAATAATTATTGGAGCAAATAACCACCATAGGGGGGCCACTAGGTGCGCACAACCCACCTGGGCATGCCAGGGAGCCCAGGAAAGCCCTGGTGGGTTGTGCCCTCCTCGGTCCACCTCTGGTGCCCATCTTCTAGTATATAAGTCATTTTGACCTAGAAAAAATAAGGAGAGAACTTTTGGGATGAAGCGCCGCCATCTCGAGGCAGAACTCGGGCAGGAGCACTTTTGCCCTCCGGTGGAGCAATTTCACCGGGGACCTTCCCTCCCGAAGGGGGAAATCATCGTCATCATCATCACCAACAACTCTCCCATCTTGGGGAGGGAAATCTCCATCAACATCTTCAACAACACCATCTCCTCTCAAACCCTAGTTCATCTCTTGTGTTCAGTCTTTGTACCGGAACCTTAGATTGGTACTTGTGGGTGACTAGTAGTGTTGACTACATCTTGTAGTTGGTTACTATATGGTTTATTTGGTGGAAGATTATATGTTTCGATCCATTATGCTATTTAATATTCCTCTGACCATGAGCATGATTATCATTTGTGAGTAGTTACTTTTGTTCTTGAGGTCACGAGATAAATCTTGTTGCAAGTAATCATGTGAACTTGATATGTGTTCGTATTTTGATGGTATGTATGTTGTGATTCCCATAGTGGTGTCATGTGAATGTCGACTATGTGACACTTCACCATACTTGGGCCTAAGGGAATGCATTGTGGAGTAGTTATTAGATGATGGGTTGCGAGAGTGACAGAAGCATAAACCCTATTTATGCGCTACTTCGTAAGGGACTGATTTGGATCCAAAAGTTTAATGCTATGGTTAGATTTATTCTTAATACTTTTCTCATAGTCGCGGATGCTTGCAAGGGGTTAATCATAAGTAGGAGGTTTGTTCAAGTAAGAACAACACCTAAGCACCGGTCCACCCACATATCAAATTATCAAAGTAGCGAACATGAATCAAACCAACATGATGAAAGTGACTAGATGAAATTCCCGTGTACCCTCAAGAACACTTTGCTTATCATAAGAGATTGTTTTGGCCTGTCCTTTGCCTCAAAAGGATTGGGCCACCTTGCTGCACTTTTGTTACCGTTACCGTTGTTTGCTTGTTACAAATTATCTTGCTATCAAACAACTTGTTATCTACAATTTCAGTGCTTGCAGACATTACCTTGCTGAAAACCGCTTGTCATTTCCTTCTGCTCCTCGTTGGGTTCGACACTCTTACTTATTGAAAGGACTACGATTGATACCCTATACTTGTGAGTCATCAAGGCTCTTCTTTGGCACCATTGTCGGGGGTGAAGCGCTCTTGGTAAGTGGAAATCGGTAAGGAAAAATTGTTACTACGTGCTGAAATGTATTGTCACTTGTTACTATGGAGAACAATCCTTTTAGAGGTTTGTTCGGGGTATCTTCCCCTTGACCGGAACCACAATTAGTTACCCCTCAACCTACTACACCTACTGAAAATATTGGTTATGAAATTCCTTCGGGTATGATAGAACAACTGCTAGCTAATTCTTATGGAGGAGATGGAACCGAACATTGTGATATGCACTTGATATATGTGGATGAAATTTGTGGATTATTTAAGCTTACAAGTTTACCCAGAGATGAAGCTAAGAAGAAGGTTTTCCCATTATCTTTGAAGGGAAAAGCATTGACATGGTATAGACCATGCGATGATATTGGATCTTGGAACTGGAATCGATTGAAATTGGAACTTCACCAAAAAAATATCCTATGCGTCTAGTTCATCGTGATCGGAGTTATATATATAATTTTTGGCCGCATGAAGGAGAATGTATCGCTCTAGCTTGGGGAGGCTTAAGTCAATGTTATATTCATGCCCCAATTATGAGCTCTCAAGAGAAATTATTATTCAGAATTTTTATGCTCGTGTTTCTTGTGATGATCAATGCATGCTTGATACTTCTTGTACTGGTTCCTTTATGAAGAAGACTATTGAATTCAAGTGGGATATTTTAGAAATAAATTAAAGCAATTCTGAAGATTGGGAACTCGGCGAAGGTAAGGAGTCAGGTATTAAGCTTAAGTATGATTGTGTTAAATCTTTTATGAATACTGATGCTTTTCAAAAGTTTAGCACTAAGTATGGACTTAACTCTGAGATAGTAGCATGCTTTTGTGAATAATTTGATACTCATGTTGATCTCCCTAAGGAGAAGTGGTTTAAATATCACCCAGCTATTAAAGAAAAAATTAAAGAACCAGTAATAGCTAAAGATGAAACTATAATCTATAATGTTGATCTAGTTGTTCCTACTACTTATATTGAAAACCCACCTTTCCCTGTTATGATTAAGGAACATGCTAGAGTTTCAACTATGGTCAATAAAAGCTATATTAAAAAAACCTGCTGAACAAATCAAGGTAGAACCTAGTGTTGCTATTGTTAAAGATCTCCTAGTAGAAAATATAGGTGGGCATGTTATTTACTTTTGTGATGAGGCTGGTAGAATTGCCAAACCCGATGAAAAAGATAAACATAGACCCATTGTTGGCATGCCTGTTGTCTTGGTAAAAATAGGATATCATTGTTATCATGGTTTATGTGACTTAGGTGCTAGCGTGAGTGCTATTCCTTTTTACCTTATATCAAGAAATTATGAATGATATAGCACCCACTGAAATAGAAGACATAGATGTTACTATTAAACTTGCTAATAGAGACACCATCACACCACTTGGGATTGTTAAAGATGTTGAAGTCTTGTGTGGGAAAATAAAATATCCTACTGATTTTCTTATTCTTGGTTCCCCACAAGATGACTTTTGTCCCATTATCTTTGGTAGACCTTTCTTGAACACCGTTAATGCTAAAATAGATTGCGAGAAACAAAACATCGGTGTAAGTTTTGGTGATGAGTCTCATGAGTTTAATTTTTCCAAGTTTAGTAGAAAGCATCATAAGAAAGTGTTGCGTAGTAAGGACGAAATAATTGGCCTTGCTTCTATTGCCGTGCCTCCTACTGATCCACTAGAACAATATTTGCTAGACCATGAAAATGATATGCAACTACATGAAAGAAATGAAATAGATAAAATTTTCTTCAAACAATGACCTCTGCTTAAACACAATTTTCCTATTGAAACTCTAGGAGGTCCTCCTCCACCTAAAGGTGATCCTATGTTTGAATTAAAACAATTGCCAGACACTTTGAAAATATGCTTATCTTGATGAGAAAAAGATATATCCTGTTATTATTAGTGCTAACCTTTCAGAACATGAAGAAGAAAGATTATTGAAGGTTTTGAAGAAGCACCGAGCTGCCATTGGATATACTCTTGATGATTCAAAGGGCATTAGTCCCACTCTCTGTCAGCACAAAATTAATATGGAACCTGATGCTAAACCCGTTGTTGATCACCAATGACGTTTAAATCCTAAAATGAAAGAAGTGGTAATAACAGAAATACAGAAGCTTCTGGAAGCAGGTATAATCTATCCTATAGGTGATAGTAGATGGGTAAGCCCCATTCATCGTGTCCCTAAAAAGGTATGTATTACCGTTGTTCCTAATAATAAGAATGAACTTATTCCACAAGGAATTGTCACTGGTTATAGAATGGTAACCGATTTTAGAAAATTAAATAAAGCTACTAGAAAAGATCATTACCCTATGCCCTTTATTGATCAAATGTTAGAAAGATTGTCAAAGCACACACATTTTTGTTTCCTTGATGGATATTCTGGTTTTTCTCAAATACCTGTCTCACAACCAGATCAAGAGAAACCCGCCTTTACTTGTCCTTTTGGAACTTATGCTTATAGACGAATGCCTTTTGGTTTATGCAATGCACCTGCTACCTTTGAAAGATGTATGACTGTTATATTCTCTGATTTTTGTCAAAGGAGTGTTGAGGTTTTCATGGATGATTTTTCTGTTTATGGAACTTCTTTTGATGGTTGCTTAAGCAACATTGATCGAGTTTTGCAGAGATGTGACCAAACTAATCTTGTATTGAATTGGGAGAAGTGCCACTTTATGGTTAATGAAGGTATTGTCTTGGGACATAAAATTTCTGAACGAGGTAGTAAGGTGGATAAAGCTAAAGTTGACGCAATTGAGAAAATGCCATGTCGTAAAGATATATGAAAGTGTGTTACGTCGACTAGAGGGGGATGAATAGGTGATTTTTATGAATTCTTCATTGAGGAATTTCAGGGTGAGGAAATTCCTAAGTGAAGAACTACTTGCAGCAGAATAAGTACTCAGGTATAAGCATAACAGAGGAACATCGTAGTCCAGGTGTGATCAAAGACTTCATGGAGGTAGTACTGGTTCTTCTTCACTAAATTGTATGTTGCAGTCATGTTGTGAAGAATAGAACCAAACTGACGCTTGACCCATTTGTGATTGCGATCCAACTTTTGATGAAGACTGAGGAGAAGCTCACGGTCAGTCATCACCCTTGGAGCTGTGGCTTGAGGACTTTTCTTTGAGGCATTGGCGGCAGAATCATGAGTGGCAGAGTCTTCATTGGTGGAATATGAGGTAACCTTTCGGAACTGTCCATCCAATGGACGATTGCCCTCATCAATAATTGCAATGGCCTTGCCCTTTTCATCAGCTGACGAAAATGTCCGCTTGAGGACTTCAATAGGGGGCAAGTAACTGCCATGGTTGAGTGTATCAGCCTTGTAGTTGAGTGAAGACCTTGATCTGATGAATCTCATAATCCAAGGAGCGTAAGGCTTTAACTCAAAAGGAGATATTGCAACATTTGCCAGAGTCCTCATGAAGAAGTCATGGTAGTTCACTGGAATACCATGCATGATATTGAAAAGCAGATTCTTCATGGTGCCAACAACTTCTTCATCATTTGAGTCGTGGCCTTTGATGGGACTCAAAGTATTCGTCAGAATGTGATATATAGTTCGAGGCGCATATTGCAATTCCTTCACAAGGAACTTTGTCCTTGAGGCTTGACCAGGCTTCAATGGCTTTATCAGGACTTGCATGAAGTGATCAGAAAGTTCGGTTTCATTGTAAATCAGACGCGCACCTTCTGGGGGAGGACTGATAGGCAGGGCATGAAGTAATTCAGTGGCCGGTGCTTTGTAGTGAGTATTTTCTGTCATCCAGTCCAACACCCAAGAGTTCACATCTTCAGCATTTCCAGTAATGTGCAGCGTCGCATAAAACTGAAGAATGAGTTCTTCATTCCAGTCACAAATGTCAGTGCAGAAATTGAGCAATCTAGCATCATGAATAGCATTCAGGACAGGTGCGAAGCATGGCAGTGATTCCATATCCACATGAGGAATATGCGCATGGTCGAAGACTTTGTCCTTGTTAAGCATAGAAGTTGGCTTGGCTGGCAGTCCAGAAACGCTTCCTTCTCAAACGAGCAGAGTCATATGGGTTATGGTCAGTGAAGAACACATGCTCATTGAAGAAGGCATCAACCTTGAAGTTTGGAGTCTTGGAGAAGGGATTCTTTGGTTTTGGCTGAGGAGTATCAGTCAATTGCAGCACGACCTCAGGAATCTCAATCCCTGGAGCCGCAGGCTGAGGAATTTCAGCTTCTGCTTCAGTTGCAGCCTGGGCCTCCATTTCTTTAGTAGCTTTTTCATCGGCACTAGTGGCTGGAATTTCTTCATGAATGGAAGGGGCAATATGAATTTCTTCAGAGCCCATCTAAACTTCAGTTGGTGCTGGAGACTGAGGAATTTGTTGGAGTGGGGTGAACAGAGGGGAGTTAGGGTGCTGACTATCCCAAAAATCATCATTCATCACAGGTGTGATGCTCCCAATATCCACATCCTCATCCTCTTCCATTTCTTCAACGCCGGCCTCTTCAGCTATGAACTGAGGCGTTGGCGATGATACCTGGAGAGTTGAAGTGAGAGTATCAACTTCAATTTCTTCATCCATCTGCTATGTGGAAGCAGCAGAGGGATCTTCTTCAGCAAATTCTTCAGGAATCTGATATTTTTCACCAAAAGGAATAATTTCCTTTGATGGCATGCTTGAGAGAGGAACAGCATCAATGGGATTCTCAAGAGAGCTTGTGAAAATCTTCGCCTTCTTGGGTGCAAAAGATTCTGAGGCAGATGATGCTTTCCTCTTCTTCAGAGCAGCTCGCTCCGCAGCTTTTGTTTTCTTCACTTCCAGAGCAGAAGGAAGAACTGGGCTTGGTGTTGGTGTAGGAGGAGCAGAGGAAATTGGAGCAATTTCTTCAGGCACAACTGATGTAGTTGCCCTGTCTTGTTTAATTTCTTCAGGCGCAGCAGCCGATGCTTCAGCTGGCCTCACAGGTTCTTCAGGCGCAACAGTAGTGGTTGCCCTAGCAGTTTCTTCATAGGCTGGAATTTCTTCAACAGCCCTAGTGCTAGCAGTTTCACCAACAGCCTGATTTTCATCAGCGGTGCTGGCATTTCCTTCAGTGGCTTGTGCAGATGCTTCAGCCGGAGTAACTTCAATGTGCGCAGGATCAACAACATTGGAAGTGAATTTCTTCGCCATTTTGACGACTCTGACTTTGGCTCCCGGCCATTCTGCCTTGTAGGCGTCAGATTCATCACTAAGCTTCTTGATCTCAGATTGCATAGCAATGAGTTGCTCAGGCGATAACCTCAGAACGTTATCCTTCAGATATCGTTGCTTTTTGTACTGGGCTTTCTTGGCAGCTCTTGCTTGATCATACTTCCATTTTTCTTCAGCTATGAATGCCGTCACCATGTGACTTTGTCCAGGAGTGAGGCCCAGCTCTGGCATTGGAGCGTTCGGATCTTTGTGCCAGAGGTCGATGAAATCTAGGATCTTCTTCGGATCCAATAGAAGGGGCACAACACTCCCTTTGGCTCTAGCGGCCCACTACTGTCTGTCCTTGATGATATCAGCTAATTCATCATCATCAGCCTCATCATCAAATGGAATTTGGAAAACCACCTGCTTCGTGTGAGGACTTGGTCTAGTGCCTCGTCCAGCAGTGGCCTTGGTCTTCAGCAGAGTGGGACCAGTTGAACAAGGATGACCAGAAGAACTTGCAGAAGCTCCTGGGGCAATTGATATGCAGTGGTCCTTTGGCAAGTGGCAAGATGCACAGGTGCCGAGGATTTTGTCGGAGGAGCTGAGGGTTTTGAAACCCGAAGAATTTGTGTAGCTTGAGGAACTAGGGCAGTCTGAGGAATTTGCCTTGATGTCACAGAGGAGCTTGGCCTTGAGGGCATTGAAGAAGAACTTGGCCGTGAGGGCATTGTTGAGCCTGGAGGTTTGTGGGCAGGCTTCTTGGGCATAGCGTTCTTGCTTGAAGAAGCCTCGGCAGTGGCAGCAACAAAATCTTCGTTGAATTTCTTCACTGCTTCTTTGGCTTGCTTGGCCAACTTAGCTTGCCGCCTGGCCCATTCATCAGCATAATCCTCACCATGTTTAAGGCTTGTTGGATCAGCTCTTTGGCCAGGTGCCAAAGGAGGTATTGAGCATGGAGGGTGAAGAGCGAATTTCTTCATGTATTTAGGAGTGACATATTTGTACTCCCTCCATTCTCGTGCCCATCTTCGTTCAATCCTCTGCATGCGCACTTTGCGCTCGTTCTTGGTCTCCTTCATGTGAGTTGCCTCATCAGGCGTGCAGTACCCTGCGTAAATGTCAGCAGGGATCTTTCGAGGACAAACAATCCTCACTGTATTCTCCTTGACCTAAGATCACACAGACCTTGCTAATAGTAGTGGTAAGTCTTCACATGTGATTTCCAAACCTTCACAGACTTGGTCACTCGGTAATCAACAATTCCTCTTGGATGCTCAGACCATGACGCCTAACCGTTTGGAGGATACACAATCCTCAAAGGTAACAAGCGTTGGTTCCACACAGGAACAATCTCTTCAGTGATGCTCAATCACTTTGGGGTTTATAGCTTTGGGTTTCGGATTTGGGTGTTCCTCACTTGATGATTTTCGCTCAAAGTCCTCGAAGGATGGGATGCTCTCAAATGACAAGTGTCAGTTTCTCTCCGAGCAGCCAACCAGCTAGTGGTTGTAGGAGCGGCTATTTATAGCCTTGGGAGCAGCCCGACATGATAAGACATAAATCCCCTTGGCTGATATGACCGTTAGGTGGTAGGATATTTTTGGACAGCTGGCGCGCGGCATAGCAACGGTCGGATTTGAGGTTCGAATTCCTCAGGGCTATCATGTTCCTCACAGTGTAGGCAATTCGCACTGGCGAATTCCTAACTCCTCAGTCAGAACAAATTCCTCAGAGACCAGAAGATCTTCGTCTTTGTCACTGAATAAATTGACTGAACTGATATGAGATTTCCAACGGCTTCACTCGAAGGATTGGGTAGGTGTAGGATTTTGAGATGAGAATCACTTGGAAATCAGTTTCCTTAGTATTACCTCGACCCCCTTTAACAGTACGGTGTTTCCTATGACTCAAGAAAGAGAAAATGAAACTACGAAAACAAAAGTCTTCACGCTTCGTAATCCTTGCATGAATATCCAAGTCTTCAAGGTCACACCAATTTCTTCACTTTCAAAGTCTTCAGGAGAACCAAAGTCTTTAGCCGAAGACATTCATTTTTAGGGGTCGACTTTCATTGTCAATATCAAACTCCTCATCGACTTATAGAGCCTGTGTACACTCACAAACATATTAGTCCCTTAACCTATAAGTCTTTAATACACCAAAATCACTAAGGGGCACTAGATGCACTTACAATATCAAAGGTATTTGTAGTTTCCTCGGTCATGCAGGTTTCTATAGGAGGTTCGTTAAAGACTTCTCTAAAATTTCTAGGCCTCTTACAATCTTTTACAAAAGGATGTTCCATTTGTTATTGATGATGACAGTGTAGAAGCCTTTGAAACACTTAAGAAATCCTTAATTTCTGCACCTGTTGTTCAACCACCTCATTGGAACTTGCCTTTTGAAATTATGTATGATGCTAGTGATTATGCTGTTGGTGCTGTTCTAGGACAAAGAGTTGATAAGAAACTAAATGTTATTCATTATGCTAGTAAAACTCTAGACAGTGCCCAACACAATTATGCTACTACTGAAAAAGATTTTTTAGCAGTGGTGTTTGCTTGTGATAAATTTAGATCTTACATTGTTGACTCTAAAGTTACTGTTCACATCGATCATGCTGCTATAAAATATCTTATGGAAAAGAAAGATGCTAAACCTAGACTCATTAGGTGGGTTCTCTAGCTACAAGAATTTGACCTACATATCACTGATAGAAAGGGAGCTGAGAACCCTGTGGCTAATAACTTGTCTAGGCTAGAAAATATTCTTGATGACCCACAACCTATTAATGATAGTTTTCCTGATGAACAATTAACTGCAATAAATGTTTCTCATAACAGTCCTTGGTATGCTGACTATGCTAATTATATTTTTGCTAAATATATACCACCTAGCTTCACATACCAACAAAACAAAAAAAATCTTTTATGATTTAAGACATTACTTTTGGGATGATCCACATCTTTATAAAGGAGTAGATGGTATTATTAGACGTTGTGTACCTGAGCATGAACAGGGACAAATCCTACGAAAATGTCACTCCGAAGCTTATGGAGGGCATCATGCGGGAGATAGAACTGCTCGCAAGGTATTGCAATATGGTTTTTATTGGCCTACTCTCTTCAAGGATGCCCGTAAGTTTGTTTTATCTTGTTATGAATGTCAAAGAATTGGTAATATTGGTAAGCATCAGGAAATGCCTATGAATTATTCTCTTGCAGTTGAACCATGTGACGCCCCGAGACCGAAGCTTCAATTGCCTTCCATTTATTTTAGTTGTTCTCGTGTGTTTATTATGTTTGTTGCATTATCATAATCGTTTTGCATATTTCATTCCTATATGTTTATGCCATGATCATGTTGAGTGCCTTGTCATATATCTTTGCTTCTTGCACCATGCTCTTTTCGCTTGTTATGCCATGTGTTTGCATTGTGCCTCTTGCCATTATATTGCATTGTGCCATCCCATGTTGTTGGCAAAATCATCTCATATGCATTGTGGTATTCATCTTGTTGTACTTGCACAATGCTTGTCAATGTTGCTTGCCCTATGCATATGTCCCATGCATCGTCACCTCCTTCCTTCTTCTTTCTTTCATTTTGGCAAGTGACCTTTTCCCTTCCTCCATAAACGTTCATTCTTTCCCTATTAATCTTAGGCCATGCCAAGACCTACTCCTAAATGTTTTAGCTCATTTGGGTTTGATTTGGTTGGGTTAAAAATAGCTCAAGTTTGAATTTAATTCAAACTTGAATTATTTTCCTATCTATAAAGATTGCCAAGTCCATTTATTCAAATTGTGCATAATGCAAGGACTCCAGATATTTTCTCATATCTCTCACGCCTTACCTTTATCTCTAAGCTTTTCTCTCTTATTCTCTGTTTGAGGAAATTGAGAAAAGGAAGAATAAGAGGGAGAGAGAGAGAGAGAGAGAGAGCCCAGCTCCAGCAGCAGGAATGCAACCCAGCTCCAGCAGCAGCAGCCCATCTCCACAGCCATCCAGCCCAAGCCCACCTATGCTCCTTCTTCAACCTACTTCACCTCTGTACGACCAAACAGTAGCCATCAGATCGCCATGGCACCGCTCGATGGGCTACCGTACAGCTCCCTAGCGCCCTATATACCACCCCTCGACGTTTGTGCCCTACCCTAGCTTCTCCTCCTCCCTTCAACGCCGCCAGAACCCCTCTCCTTCTCTAGTTGTTCTTCTTCCTCAAGAAAAGAGCACCCGAGAGAAGAAAACCACCGGCGTCCGTCGTCGTCCTCGCGTCCGGTCTGTGCCAGGATCCTCTCCGTCATGTCGTCCTGCGCCCCGTCACCCTCCTCGATCGATCCCGGGAGTTAGTTGGGTGGGAGCCTCCCGCACGCGCCTCCCTGTCGTCGCCGTTGCCATGACCGTGGTCGGGCCGAGTTGATGCTCGAGCCCGGTGTAGAAGCCGATGTCCCCAACCTTCTTCCTTCGTGGCAAGTCCCACGACTCCGGCAACACCTTCCCGCACCTCTCCGAGCCCCGGATCGCCAAGTCCAGCTTCTTCCCTGTCGTCCTCTTCCTCCCCTACTTCCTTTTCTTCACGGAACCGAGGACGCTGCCCCGATCAGCGCACCTTCTCGCTGATAACCCACAAGTATAGGGGATCGCAACAGTTTTCGAGGGTAGAGTATTCAACCCAAATTTATTGATTCGACACAAGGGGAGCCAAAGAATATTCTCAAGTATTAGCAGTTGAGTTGTCAATTCAACCACACCTAGATAACTTAGTATCTGCAGCAAAGTATTTAGTAGCAAAGTAGTATGATAGTAATGGTAACAGTGGCAAAAGTAAAGATATCAGTTTTGTAGTAATTGTAACAGTAGCAACGGAAAAGTAAATAAGCAAAGCACAATATGTGAAAAGCTCATAGGCATTGGATCAGTGATGGATAATTATGTCGGATGCGATTCCTCATGTAATAGTTATAACATAGGGTGACACAGAACTAGCTCCAATTCATCAATGTAATGTAGGCATGTATTCTGAATATAGTCATACGTGCTTATGGAAAAGAACTTGCATGACATCTTTTGTCCTACCCTCCTGTGGTAGCGGGGTGCTAGTGGAAACTAAGGGATATTAAGGCCTCTTTTTAATAGAGTATTGGACCAAAGCATTAACACATAGTGAATACATGAACTCCTCAAACTACGGTCATCACCGAGAAGTATCCCGATTATTGTCACTTCGGGGTTGTCAGATCATAACACATAATAGGTGACTATAGACTTGCAAGATAGGATCAAGAACTCACATATATTCATGAAAACATAATAGGTTCAGATCTGAAATCATGGCACTCGGGCCCTAGTGACAAGCATTAAGCATAGCAAAGTCATAGCAACATCAATCTCAGAACATAGTGGATACTAGGGATCAAACCCTAACAAAACTAACTTGATTACATGGTAAATCTCATCCAACCCATCACCGTCCAGCAAGCCTACGATAGAATTACTCACGCACGGCGGTGAGCATCATGAAATTGGTGATGGAGGATGGTTGATGATGACGACGGCGACGAATCCCCCTCTCCAGAGCCCCGAACGGACTCCAGATCAGCCCTCCCGAGAGAGATTAGGGCTTGGCGGCGCCTCCGTATCGTAAAACGTGATGACACTTTCTCTCTGATTTTTCTCCGCGAAACAGAATATATAGAGTTGGAGTTGAGGTCGGTGGAGCAACATGGGGCCCACGAGACAGGGGGGCGCGCCCAGGGGGAGGGGGCGCGCCCCCCACCCTCATGGACAGGGTGTGGGCCCCCTGGCCTTGATTCTTTAGCCAGTATTTTTTATATTTTCCAAAAGTTATCTCCGTGGATTTTCAGGTCATTCCGAGAACTTTTGTTTTCTGCACAATAAACAACACCATGGCAGTTCTGCTGAAAATAGCGTCAGTCCGAGTTAGTGTCATTCAAATCATGCAAATTAGATTCCAAAACAAGGGCAAAAGTGTTTGGAAAAGTAGATACGTTGGAGACGTATCAACTCCCCCAAGCTTAAACATTTGCTTGTCATCAAGCAATTCAGTTGATAAACTGAAAGTGGTAAAGAAAAACTTTTACAAACTCTATTTGCTCTTGTTGTTGTAAATATGTAAAGCCAGCATTCAAGTTTTCAGCAAAAATTATGAACTAACCATATTCACAATAACACTTAGGTCTCATGTTTACTCATATCAATAGCATAATTATCTAGTGAGCAATAATAATAAAACTCGGATGACAACACTTTCTCAAAACAATCATAATATGATATAACAAGATGGTATCTCGCTAGCCCTTTATGAGACCGCAAAACATAAATGCAGAGCACCTTTAAAGACCAAGGACTGACTAAACATTGTAATTCATGGTAAAAGAGATCCAGTTAAGTCATATCTAATATAAACTAATAGTAATACATGCAAATGACAGTGTGCTCTCCAGCGGGTGCTTTTTAATAAGAAGGTGATGACTCAACATAAAAGTAAATAGATAGTCCCTTCGCAGAGGGAAGCAGGGATTTGTAGAGGTGCCAAAGCTCGATTTTAAAATAGAGATGAATAACATTTTGAGCGGCATACTTTCACTGTCAACGCAACAACTATGAGATGGCGATATCTTCCATGCTACATACATTATAGGCGGTTCCAAAACAGAATGGTAAAAGTTTATACTCCCCCACCACCAACAAGCATGAATCCATGGCTTTCTCGAAACAACAAGTGCCTCCAACAAGCAACAGCCCTGGGGGAGTTTTGTTTTAATTATTTTGATTTGCTTTGATCTTTTTGATCATGGGACTGGGCATCCCGGTTACTAGCCATTTTCTCGTGAATGAGGAGCGGAGTCCACTCCTCTCGAGAATAACCCACCTAGCATGGAAGATACATACAACCCTAGTTGAAACATGAGTTGCTCGAGCATACAAAAAGGAATTTCATTTGAAGGTTTGGAGTTTGGTACATACAAATTTACTTGGAACGGCAAGGTAAATACCGCATATAGGAAGGTACGGTGGACTCATATGGAACAACTTTGGGGTTTATGGAGTTTGGATGCACACGCAGTATCCCCACTTAGTACAGGTGAAGGCTAGCAAAAGACTGGGAAGCGACCAACCGAGAGAGCGATAACAGTCATGAACGTGCATTAAAATTAATTTACACCAAGTGCAAGCATGAGTAGGATATAATCCACCATGAACATAAATATCGTGAAGGCTATGTTGATTTGTTTTCAACTACATGCGTGAACATGTGCCAAGTCAAGTCACTCGAATCATTCAAAGGAGGATACCATCCCATCATACCACATCACAATCATTTTAATAGCATGTTGGCACACAAGGTAAACCATTATAAGCTCCTAGCTAATTAAGCATGGCATAAGCAACTATAATTTCCAAATGTCATTGCTAACATGTTTACTCATAATAGGCTGAATCAGGAATGATGAACTCATCTTATTTACAAAAACAAAAGAGGTCGAGTTCATACCAGGTTCTCTCATCTCAACCAGTCCATCATATATCGTCATTATTGCCTTTCACTTGCACGACTGAACGGTGTGTATAATAATAATAGTGCACGTGTATTGGACTAAGCTGGAATCTGCAAGCATTCAATTCAAGAGAGAGGACAAGGTAATATGGGCTCTCAGTTTAAATCAACAATCATGCATATGAGAGCCACTAAACATTTTCAATATGGTACACGGGAAAGCTCCCAACAAGTAAAAGAAGAACGAGAAATCTTTTTGGGTTTTCATTTTAATTACTACTACAAGCATGGAAATTAAGCTAACTATTTTTTTGGTTTTTCTTAAGGTTTAACAAACACACAAGAAGAAAGCTAGAAAAAAGAAATTTAAACTAGCATGGATAATACAATGAAAGAGTATGAGCACTGACGACTAGAATAGTGGGTGAACATGAATGTAAACTCGGTGAGAAATACGTAGGCTTTTGGCCTAAGTTGGTCTAATGCCAAGGACCGCGGCTACTCTCCCCGGTGTACTGAGGAGTGTCATCAGGATACCACTGGCTAGTGATCTCCTCCGGATCCCACTGATAAGATGATGGACGATAAGGGTCTAGTGGAGGTTCCGGTTCAGGTTCTGGAGCGGATGTATGGCCTCGATGAGCATACACCGCTTCCGGCAAGACAAGATAATTAACTGCAGTCAAATCAAACAACAGAGGCGCAAGCAGGGTAATAATCTCATTGTGTTTCTTATTAAATCTTAGGTTATACAAGAGCATTTTATCATCATTGTGAACAATAAACTCATGCGCTACCATGCTCCTATAATCTAAAAGGGAAAGAGGCAATATTGTCTCCTCTTTCTCATAGTGCCTAATAGGTATCTCAAAATGTTTAGGAAGGCGTGTAGCATAGATACCTCCAAAGATGGGGCCCTTTGTACGGTTCAGGCTTAGCCGTTTAGCAATAACGGCACCCATACTAAAACTGTTATCACCAAACAAGGCATGGGACAGAATAATAATATCAGGAACACTGAAGTTTCCACTATTTCCACGACCAATTAAGCATCGACTAGCAAATATGGCAAAGTAGCATAAAATAGGAAAGTGTATGCTAGTGATTCTCGCATCGGAACCCTTCTTCGGATCCCCTAAAGTAATGGTGTTAACAAAACCATCCACATCTTTACGATGTGGTTCATCTAAACTGCCCTCAAAGGGTATTCTACATACCATGCAAAAACTACGTAAATCAATTTCCTTGAATTCATCATATAAATGAAATGATACTGATGGAGGTGAATTCTTGGGATGATAATAAAAGTTTTGCACGAAAGTATTGGTGAGTAAGAGATACTGATCGATCCGGTCGTGGAGGAAGTCGGTGAGGCCCGCATTTTCAATCAAAGAATAAAAGTCTTCATAAATCCCGGCTTCTCTCAAGAAATTATCACAAGGCCATTCACACGGCCGCACTTCCGCTATGCGAGGAAGATTATACTTGGCCTTTTCCTTCTCTTTAGTTTGGTTATCCTTGGAGCCTTGGCTAGACGAGGCCCTCAAAAATCTCCTTATCATTTTCTGAAAATTTCTAAAAAATTTAGTAACTTCAAAATAAAAGTGAATCAAACTAAACAAGATTGGTAGCAACTACTCCCACAAGTGCCTAGAGCCTATATCATGCATTATAATTACTTGGGACCTCATAAATTTGACATGCAAGCTCAAGAACAGGGTCACCTATGCAGCAAAAATTTGCAATGAATAAAGAACTAGAACAAAAACTAATTGGACCAATGGAGGAGTCACATACCAAGCAACAATCTCCCAAAGCAGTTTTGTGAATGAAGCTTTGAGCAAGGAGATAGAAAATCGCAGGAAAATGAGCTAGAACTCGTGCTTGAGCTGGATGGGGATTTTTTTGGGAGGAAGAAAGAGTGTGTCGGTGCAGGAATAAGTGGAGGGGGCCACCGTGGGCCCACGAGACAGGGGGCGCACCTAGGGGGTGTGGGCGCGCCCTCCACCCTCGTGGCCAGGTGCTTGCCCCCCTGCAGTGTTCTCAGTGCCTAAAATCCTCAAATATTCCATAAAAATCATACCAAATTTGCAGGGCATTTGAAGCACTTTTATTTTTGGGATATTTTTTATTGCACAGATAATTCAGAAAATAGATAGATAATACTATTTTTTGCTTTATTAATTCTAAATAACAGAAAGTAAAAAGAGGGTACAGAAGGTTGTGCCTTCTAGTTTCATCCATCTCATGCTCATCAAAATGAATCCACTAACAAGGTTGATCAAGTCTTGTTAACAAACTCATTCCGAATAACATGGAACCAAAGAAATTTTGAATAACACTAGGTTACCTCAACAGGGATATGCACATCCCAAACAATAAGAATATCATACTTTTTCTTGACAGTAGGAAGAGAAAATTCAAAACCTCCAATAATGATAGTTGAAACTTTTCCAATAGAATTGATGCTATGAACTTGAGGTTGTTTCCTCGGAAAGTGTACCGTATGCTCATTACCATTAACATGAAAAGTGACTTTGCCTTTGTTGCAATCAATAATAGCCCCTGCAGTATTCAAAAAGGGTCTACCAAGGATAATCGACATACTATCGTCCTCGGGAATATCAAGAATAACAAAGTCCGTTAAGATAGTGACATTTGCAACCATAACAGGCACATCCTCACAAATACCGACAGGTATAGCAGTTGATTTATCAGCCATTTGCAAAGATATTTCAGTAGGTGTCAACTTATTCAATTCAAGTCTACGATATAAAGAGAGAGGCGTAACACTAACACCGGCTCCAAGATCACAGAAAGCAGTTTTAACATAGTTTCTTTTAATGGAGCAAGGTATAGTTGGTACCCCTGGATCTCCAAGTTTCTTTGGTATTCCACCTTTAAAAGTATAATTAGCAAGCATGATGGAAATTTCAGCTTCCGATATCTTTCTTTTATTTCTAATAATATCCTTCATGTATTTAGCATAAGGATTTAATTCAAGCATATCAGTTAAGCGCATACGTAAGAAGATAGGTCTAATCATTTCAGCAAAGCGCTCAAAATCCTCATCATCCTTTGTCTTGGATGGTTTAGGAGGAAAGGGCATGGGTTTCTGAACCCATGGTTCTCTTTCTTTACCGTGCTTCCTAGCAACAAAGTCTCTTTTATCATAACGTTGATTCTTTGATTGTGGGTTATCAAGATCAACAGCAGGTTCAATCTTATTTTTGCTAGGTTGAGTTTCAACATGAACATTATCGTTAACATTATCACTAGGCTCGTGTTCATCACCTGATTGTGTTTCAGCATCAGAAATAGAAATATCATTGGGATTCTCATGTGTTTGTATAACAGGTTCACTAGAAGCATGCAAAGTCCTATCATTGTTCTTTTTCTTCTTTTTAGAAGAACTAGGTGCCTATAAATTATTTCTCTAAGAATCCTGCTCGATTCTCTTAGGGTGGCCTTCAGGATACAAAGGTTCCTGAGTCATTCTACCAGTTCTAGTAGCCACTCTAACAGAAAAATCATGTTTACTATTTAATTCATCGAGCAAATCACTTTGAGCTTTAAGTACTTGCTTTGCTTGAGTGGTAACCATAGAAGCATATTTGCTAATGAGTTTAAGTTCACCTTTAACTCTAGCCATATAATCACTCAAGCATCCTATCTCGAAAGCATTATTCTTTAATTCTCTACCAACATAAGCATTAAAACTTTCTTGTCTATCCATAAAGTCATCAAATTCATCTAAACATGGGCTATGAAGTTTAGTAGACGGGATTTCAACTTTATCATATCTATAGAGAGAATTTACCTTTACTACCTGTGTCGGGTTATCAAGACAATGTGTTTCTTCAACAGGCGGTATATTAAGGCCATGTATTTCTTCAATAGGGGGTAAATTCTTAACATCTTCAGCTTTAATACCTTTTTCTTTCATTGATTTCTTTGCCTCCTGCATATCTTCAAGACTGAGAAATAGAACGTCCCTCTTCTTCGGAGTTGGTTTAGGAATAGGCTCAGGAATTGGCTTAATTGGCTCAGGAATTGCCTCAAGAATTGGCTCAGGAAAAGTCCAATTATTTTCATTAGTCAACATATTATTCAATAGTAATTCAGCTTGGTCGACTGTTCTTTCCCTGAAAAAATAGCCAGCACAACTATCCAAGTAGTCCTTATAAGCATCGATTAGTCCATTATAAAAGATATCAAGTATTTCATTTTTCTTAAGAGGATGATCAGGCAAAGTGTCGGATGTTGGGTTCCGGCAGACCCTTAAGGTTCGAACTCTGGGGTGCGGGCGAAGATCTTCCCCCTACCAATCCACGTCCAATCGCCTTGGGAGAATCTAAGCTAAACAATGAACAACACGAGGGACACAAGATTTATACTGGTTCGGGCCACCGTTGTGGTGTAATACCCTACTCCAGTGTGTGGTGTGGTGGATTGCCTCTGGGGCTGATGATGAACAGTACAAGGGGGAGAACAGCCTCACGAGAGGTGTTCTTGGGCTGGTGCGATGAACTAATTGGGAGAGTTCGATCGCCTCTCGATCTGGTGGGGACTCTCTCTTCTCTACTGTGGTGGCTAGCTCTATATATAGAGGCCCTGGCCCTCTTCCCAAATATTGAGTGGGAAGGGCGCCAACAACGGCCATTTTGAAGGGGAACATCTAGTACAGGCTATCCTGACTAAAGTTGGTCTTCGGCTGCCAAAGGCACTGGCGATGACGCTGCCTTGGGCTCCACGGTGACCTCCATCCTGCCGCTCTGCTGGTCTTGGTCTCGTTGCACCGAAATGGTAACCTTTGCCTGATGCCTCGGTACTCCACACCTGTGCTTGCCCCCTTTGCACCAAAGAGGAAACAAGGACACTGCGCAGGCCGGCGCCCGCCTGGTCTTGATCGTCACGGCTTGCGTCACGAGCACCTCACGAGGTACCCTTGCCTTGATCTCTACGCCTCCTCGCAAGTCTGCCTGGCGAGGCCGCTCCTGAGGAAGCCTTGCGTCGTACGCCCTACGAGGCTTGGCCCCTCGCGAGGGTCTTGAGTTTGCGTTGATGAAGATGGGTCGTACTGGGCCACCACTCGAGCCATGCCGCAGGCCGCTGGCAGGCAAGTCTGTGGACCCCCATTCCCACAACGCCGACAGTAGCCCCCGGGCCCAAGGCGCGCTCGGACTTGGCTTAGCAGAGAAGCGAAGGGGCAACTGTTGAGCGTCGCGCGCCCCAACAGCCTGCGGCCTTGGGCACCGCGTGGCGGTTGATTGGACATGGGCGTCTCCACTTCCCCATGCTCCCTCATTATGCGCCTAGCTAGGCGGCCACGAGGCTTGTACATAGTTATTCTCCCCTTGCTGCCTCCGTGCTTCTTGTTCCCCTCTCCTCCTTGAGCCTCTGCTTCCGCCTCCAATCCATCTTGAGTTCTTCCCCCTTTCCATTGCCATGGCGCCAACGAAGAAGGAGAAGGGGAAGAAACCTGCGCCTTCGTCCAGCTCGCCTCCGGCAGCTACTCTCGTCGTCGACCAGTCGCTCATACTCAATCTGGAAGCCTTGGAGAAGGTTCGCTCCGCGCTCGCCTCCAGCTTCAACGAGTGCGGGAGGACGACGGTCTAGCCCGCGTCCCATGCCTCCTTCGACAGGATCGTCATGGAGGTCTGATTCTTTGCTGACGCCCTATGGGCGGGCCTGGTTCCCCCCTTCTCCGCTTTCTTCAATGCGGTGCTTTCCCATTACCAGATCCATATGATGCATCTCAGTCCCCAATCTATTACTCTGCTTGCTGTCTTCGCCTTTGTCTGCGAGGCCATGGTGAGGATTCCTCCTTCCGTTGCTCTTCTGCGCCACTTCTTCTCTCTGCGCGTGACTGACCCTTCCCAATGTTCGGGATGCATGAGCTTCCAGTCCGTGCTGGAGACGGCCGCCTTGGGGATCGATTTTGGCCTCCCATCTTCTGCGAGCGGGTTCCGGGAGCGATGGTTGTATGTGGATGTTGGGGTGCCCAGCCCCCTGCTCGCGCACCTGACATTGCCTGCTATTCCCAATCCTGGCTGGGGTCACGAGGAGCTCACGAGCCCCCAGCTTGCTTTCGCCTGGCATCACTTCAAGAGGCTGAGGACGCTTAGCGTGACGGCGCCTCGGGTGGTGAAGGAGTTCCTCCAGCGCCGCATCGCTCCTGTCCAGCGCCATTCCCGTCCGATGTGGGCCTTTTTCGGGCGTCAGGACCGCATGAGGCTCCAGGAAGGGGATCTTGCGCCTGAAATGCTGAAGAAGGTGTTGAAAGTCCTGACTAGCGACCCCTCTCCAGGCAGCGTCCGACATGGAGGCGCCCTCTTGTATCTCTGCTCAAACAGGGTTGAGTTTGTGAGGCAGATGCCCTGCTTCAACGAATGGGGGCTGCATCCGGCTGGACTTGTGGGGCCCCACGAGAATCCAGTTGTTGTGGCTCCTCCCCCGGTCGCCCGTGCCGGTCTTGCCTCAGGAGTCGGTGCCGGGAGGCAAGCATCAAAAAGAGCTGGGGGGCTGACATTGAGGTGCTGATGTCGCGCGGGGCTCCTGAGGCATCATCCTTCGGAGCTTACGGAGCCCATCTCTAGGTGGTGGCTGATGAGGGGGCGCGACCTGCGGCTCCCGAGGCCGAAGCCCCCGAGGCCTCGGTAGGCCACCAAGAGGTGGCACCTGATCACTCCCCTCAGACTGGCGCCCTTGATGTAGGTTGTCCTGATGCTTCCGCTCCTATGCCACGCACCGGCCCTCAAATCGCGAGCTTGGGCCGCTTCCGCATAGATTTTGAGGCCCTCCGCAAGAGGAAGGAGGCTTCGGGTGGTGATCATCGCCCGTGCCGCCCATTGAAGCACTTGAAGTACTTTGCCATGGACGAGTGAGTCCCTCCTTCTCATAATTCCTTGTTTGTCGTTCCCTTCACTGACCGTGGCCCTTCAGGATCCCTCCTGCCGAGCCCGTGGAGCCAGCCAAGGAGCCGCCTCCTCAGGCTTCACCTCCACCGCCGACCTTGACCGCCCCGAGCCGGCACGCTGTAACGCCCCGGATCCGATGCGCCAGGTGTCCGCCAGTTATTTGCCGTTGTTGCCTTGTCATTTGCTTGCGTGTTGCATTTTGCCATGTCATCATCTGCATTTCATCTGCATGTTTTTCAAAACTTGCATCCGTTTAGGTTCTCCCGGTTCTCTCCGTTGTCCGTTCGGAGTCCGGACCATTCGCGCGCGCCCGTCGCCCCCCTCTCAGACCTTGTTTCATGTGCGGGTGTTAAAGGTTCTCGGAATGGACCGAGTCTTGCCAAGCGGCCTTGGTATAGCACCGGTAGACCGCTTGTCAAGTTTCGTGCCATTTGGAGGTCGTTTGATACTTCAACGGTTAACTGGGTAACCGCAACCCCCCTTTCTCTTTGCAGCCCAACGCCCTTCCAAAGTGGCCCAAAACCCATCTAACTCCCCTCCATGCTCTCGGTCGTTCGATCATGATCGCGTGGCCGAAAACCGCTCCTCATTTGGACTCTCCTAGCTCCCTCTATCTATAAATATGCCCTTCCCCCAAAATTTTCGCGCAGTCCAAACCCTAGCCCCGCTCCTTCTCCGTCGCCGGATGTGTCCGCCCCGGCCGGACACGTCCAGCCGCCGTCCCGCGCCCAATCGGAAGCTGCCACGTGGGTACCGCCGACTCCCCGCACCGCCGGCCCGCCCGGGCCCGTGGCTGGCCCCCGTGGCCCAGATCCCGTGCCGCTTGGGCCGCCTCGCCCCGCCGCCCGTCCCGCGCCGCCGCGCCGGGATCCCGCCGCCGCGCCACTCCGGCGTCCCCCGCGCCCGGCCTTCACCGCCGGTGCCCGTCCGCCGCCAGCGCGCCGCTCCTCGCCGGCCTCGCCATCCGCGGCCCCGCCGCCGTTCCCCGCTCCCCACCGCCTCGGGCGCCGCCGTCCGCCGCCGGCGCGGCCCGGCCAGCTCGCCGGCGCCGCCATCTCCTCCGCGCCGAAGCGCCCGCCTCCGACCCTGCTTCCGCCGCCTCCGCCACGGGCCGCGCCGCCCCGCGCCCCGCCGGCTCCCTCGCCCCGGCGCGCTTCGCCCCGCGTCCCCCCGGCCAGATCCGGCCTGGCCGCGACCGGATCCGCCGCCCCCGCCTCGTCCCCGACCTCTCCGGTGCCTCTCCGGCCTCCTTCCTCAGCTCTGGCGAGAACCCCGGCCGTCCTCGTCATCCGCGCCCGGGTCAACTCTCAGATCCGGAGGTGAAATTCGTCTAAGTCCCCGACATTTTGACATTATCATGCCTTGTTCAACGCATCATATCTCTGCATCCGTAGCTCCGTTTTGTGCGTGTAATATGTCAAATTGTTCACCTCGACGAGTACTTCATTTCATTCCATTGCGTCATGTTCATTTGAGTCCATCTTGATGCCTCAATCATCGTTGCAAGAGTGCTTCATGATGTTTTCTGCTGTCTGTTAACAGAACATGCTCATTTGTCATTTTTGCCATGTTTGATGTGTGCATCCTATGAGGTTGATGTCTACACGTGTTTTGAACTATGCCATGTCTTCTTTACAGAGGTGCTTACCATGTATTTTTGTGATCAATGTGGTGACTAGCACAAGCATGCAAACTAGGCATCATGATGTTGCTGATTTTAGTCCCTGTTCTGCTGTTATTTTGATGCCATGTAAACTTGATGCTATGGAGAGATCCATGCATATTTTGAGATACTTAAATAAGGGTGTTTTGAACATGTGGTTGTCGTCTATCCATTAATGCCTCTGTTTGCAATTATGGAGTAGTCTAGCATGTCATTTTCGTGCTCTACTTTTGCTTCAAAATGTTTCCTGGCAATTGTTTACATGTTATTCAATTTTGCCAAGGTTGTTGTAGTTGATCCTTGCATGCTATGAACTTGTTCTTGCCTTGGTTTGTTTCACAAACATGTCTTCTTGGTGATGCTATGCTTATCTTGTCATGCAATGACTTGTGGTGAGTGGATCGAGCTTGTTAAGTAGGGTACTTGCTGTTACTGTTTTGCTAGGCTGAATCTGTTATTTCGTGATGCTATGTAAACCTGCTGCTTCTAGTCATTCTATGCATAATCTAGAGATGTTCACTAAATATGTTTTGTTCTACATGTTATGCTCTATCCATCCATGCCCCTGGTTATATTTATAGCTTGTTGTAGCTTGTTCATATCTTGCTCCAAAGTTGCTTCATAATGTTGTTGTCAGCCTGTTAACATTAAGTTCAGTTGTTGCCATGTGTTTTGCTAGTGTTCCATGCACCCTATGAACTTGCTATTGCCATGCCTAGCTTATTAAACATGCCTTATTACTGTTGGTTGCCTTGCCATGCCATGTTTTGCTCTGTAGTGAGTTGCACAAGCTCACCAACATGCCTTCATAATTCTGTTCCTGCCATGTATGAATCTGTATTATAACTTGCTATGTTTACATGGGTGCCATCATATCTTCTGATCCTTTTTGGCTTATGGTCAGTAAAGGACTTTTGATCTATGCAATTAGTAGATTCATGCCATGCCTTTGTTTGCCATGATAAGTTCCTGTAACATGTTGTTTGATAGCTGTAAACATTGCAACCTGATTTTATTTTCTGCAAAGTCTGAATTGTCATTACTTGCAATCTTGACATGTGTGTTTGAGCATGACCTAGTGATTTCTGGAGATAGTTCAGTGTTCATCTTTTGTAATGCTTTACCTGTACATCATGTCTATACCTTTTATTATCATGTTGAGGTGTTGTAGCATGTTGTTTTGATGCTTGCAATATGCCTAGTTGCTGTTTTGGGCAGCTTGTCCTTTAAACTTGTATAGAGTGCATGTGTTGAACCGTTGCTCCGTTTTGAGTGTGCTCTATATGAAACTTGCTTAGAATTGCATGTAGCTTCATATTATCATGTTGCATCCTTGTTGTGAGGTGTTTGCTTGATGTTTGGGTGCATTTTGCATCAATGCCATGTTTAACTTGTTTTGCTCATATCTTCTAGGTCGTAGCTCCAAACTAAATAAACTTTATATGTAACTTGAGTAGAATCTCGTGTAGATCATCTTGGTGCATTTTAAATTGCTGTTTAACAACTTCAACATAAGGTTTATTCAGATCTGGACCAATTTCGAAATTTGCATATGAGGACTTACCGGAATTGTTATATGTTGTTCCCGGCCTCTTTTGAACTTGCTTTGATGTGTTGCTCTTGTTTGCATCTTCTCTTGCCATGAGTAGCTTCATGTAACCCTGTCATGCATCATGCTTGTTGCGCATCATGTCATGTTCTTGTGTGGTGTGTTTACCATGTTGTGTGCTTCTTTTCGATAGTTCCCGTTTCGTTGCGATCGTGAGGATTCGTTCGTCTACGCTTGGTTCGGCTTCATCCGTTCGTCTTCTTCATGGATTCGTTCTTCTTCCTTGCGGGATTTCAGGCAAGATGACCGCTACCCTGGATCTCACTACTATCATTGCTATGCTAGTTGCTTCGTTCTATCGCTTTGCTGTGCTACCTATCACCTGTTTATCAAGCCTCCCATTTTGCCATGAACCTCTAACCTTTGACACCTTTCCTATGCAAACCGTTGTTTGGTTATGTTACCGCTTTTACTCAGCCCCTCTTATAGCGTTGCTAGTTGCAGGTGAAGTTGAAGATTTCTCCATGGTGGACAGGATTATGTTGGGATATCACAATATCTCTTATATTATTAATGCATCTATATACTTGGTAAAGGGTGGAAGACTCGGCCTTATGCCTGGTGTTTTGTTCCACTCTTGCCGCCCTAGTTTCCGTCATACCGGTGTTATGTTCCCGGATTTTGCGTTCCTTACGCGGTCGGGTGATTTATGGGACCCCCTTGACAGTTCGCTTTGAATAAAACTCCTCCAGCAAGGCCCAACCTTGGTTTTACATTTGCCTCACCTAGCCCTTTTTCCCTTGGGAGTCGCGCTCTCGAGGGTCATCTTTATTTTATCCCCCCCCCCCTCGGGCCAGTGCTCGTCGTGAGTGTTGGTCCAACCTGTCAGCCGCCGGTGGCCACCAGGGGCAACTCTGGGCTGGCCTACCGGAAGTTTGGACAATCCGGTGTGCCCTGAGAACGAGATATGTGCAGCTCCTATCAGGATTTGTCGGCACATTCGGGGGGCTTTGCTGGTCTTGTTTTACCATTGTCGAAATGTCTTGTAAACCGGGATTCCGAGTCTGATCGGGTCTTCCTGGGAGAAGGTATATCCTTCGTTGATCGTGAGAGCTTGTCATGGGCTAAGTTGGGACACCCCTTCAGGGTATAATCTTTCGAAAGCCGTACCTGCGGTTATAGGCAGATGGGAATTTGTTAATGTCCGGTTGTAGATAACTTGACACCAGATCCGAATTAAAATGCATCAACCGTGTGTGTAGCCGTGATGGTCTCTTTTCGGCGGAGTCCGGGAAGTGAACACGGTCTTTGGGTTATGTTTGATGTAAGTAGGAGTTCAGGATCACTTCTTGATCATTGCTAGCTTCACGACCGTTCTGCTTGCTCTCTTCTCGCTCTTATTTGCGTATGTTAGCCACCATATATGCTTAGTCGCTGTTGCAGCCTCACCACCTTACCCCTTTCTTTCCCTTTAAGCTTTGCTAGTCTTGATACCCATGGTAATGGGATTGCTGAGTCCCCGTGGCTCATAGATTACTACAACAACAGTTGCAGGTACAGGTTATGCGATGATCATGACGCGAGAGCGATGTTTGCTTGTTTGGAGTTCTTCTTCTGCTTCTTCTTCGATCAGGGGATAGGTTCCAGGTCGGCAGCCTGGGCTAGCAGGGTGGATGTCGTTTGAGTTTCTGTTTGTGTTTCATCCGTAGTCGGATGTTGATCTTATGTATGATAGTGTTGTATTCGTGTGGCATTGTATGCCTTATGTATGTATCCCCATCTATTATGTAATGTTGATGTAATGATATCCACCTTGCAAAAGTGTTTCAATATGCGGGTCTATCCTTGGTGGGACCTTCGAGTTCCTTTTGGATAGGGTCGCATATTGGGCATGACAAGTTGGTATCAGAGCCTCGACCGACCTTAGGAGCCCCGCTTGATTGATCGTGTAGTTTGGCCGTTGTTGAGTCTAGAAGAAAACTATTTTTTAGAGTCTAGTTATATCGGAGAGTAGGAATTCTTTTTACTCCTCAGCCCCTTCGTCGCTCGGGTAAGGAATCTTGACGTAGGTGTTTTGAATTACTCCTCTTCCCCTTCAAATTTTTCTTTAGGTTCATGCAGTTGGTTCTCCGATCGTTGTTCCTCAGCTCTTTGCATCCAGTGCATTTCTCGTCAAGTCGACTCGAGCCTCTTCATCATTGAGTTCAATCCTCAGTTCAATCTCAACGAAGTTGTTTTTCTGTCCTCATTTGTTTTCTTTTCCCACCCGCCCTCCCTTCTTCTTCTCGGAACCGGAGTCCGTAATCGAGTATCCTTCCTACTCGTGCGAAGTCTTTGCTTTCTCTCCTCAATGATTTCAACCGGTGTTTTCCTCTTCAAGATATTCGTCGTTTCCCCTTCCAAGTTGCTTTTGTTTTCCCGCCCTCCCACCCTCTTCTTCCCGGAGCTTGAATCTCTTTCGAGCATCAATTCCATTCGTGCGGAGTCTCTTCAATCTTACCTCAATTATCTCAACCGGTGAATTCTCGTCTTGTTCGTCATTCTTCATCTCTGAAAGCTGAAGGCGGCTGTTGGTCTTGCACGCCACCAGCGTGATCTCAAAAATGCCAAGGCCGAGGCATCTCTGGCGGCCTCTCGGGAGGCCTGCTCCCGAGCCATTGAGGAGGCTTAGGAGGCGGATCAGCGACCCGAAGCTGCGGAAGAGCACGCGTGGGAGCTCCAAGACTGGTGCAATTCTCTGGAGCAGCAAGTGGAGTTGCACGGAGCTGCCCTTGCATCGCTGAAAGGGGCGCCCGCCGAAGAGGAGGAGCTCTGGAGGCGCGAGGAAGCGCTGACATTGGAGGCTGCCGAGCGCAACCTTGATCTTGAGCGGTTGGAGACGAGGGAGCGCCAGGTCACCCAGGCGGAGGACGACGTCGGTGCGAGGGAGGCTCAGATCCAATAAGAGATCGACTGTCGCGTGGCGGAAGCTCGCGCGGGTATTGAGCACGAGTATGAAGAGAGGCTGGAGCTGATCAAGGCCGAAGCCGCGGGGCAAGACTGCTCCTCTCAGAACTAGGCTGACCGAAGCCACGCAGCAAGCTGAGGCCACCGTAGCCGCCCTAGGCACGGCGCAGGCTGAGCTGGCCTCCTCCCGCGCCGAGTTGGTTCTTCTTCAGCGACGGGTCGATGATGCCGAGGCTGTTGCGCGGCGAAATGAGGATGAGATTCGCCAGCAACAAACGCTGGAGCACATGCATGGCCCCATGCTCCGAACACTCAGGGAGAGAGCCAAGCGGCCTTGGGCAACATCTGCGAGGCAGCCGCTAAGGAGCCGCGTGTGACAAACTACGCCGGCAATCTCCGGTTCCTCACTGACGTGGTGACGCATCTGGAGAGCCGCTCTGAGAGGTCTCACCAGCTGGTAGAGGAACGGAGCCGCGGCCTGCTTGCACGGGCATTCTCTCGTGTCTTCAGCCATCTCCAGAACATCGACCCCCTCTTCGACTTCGACGCTGCTATCGCCCCGGTGCCTAAGGTTGTCCGAGGCGACCTAGCGCGATGGGTGGAGGACAATGTAGATGCACTTGTCCGGGCCTTCACTTTTGATGACGACGGGGTGATCGTTGCTGCTGACAAAGGCCACGTGGTAAACGGTGGTGAAGATGGTGCCAACGGCGGCGATGGGGAGGCCAGCGACAGCGACAGTGGTGCCAGCGATGCTTCTGGGGACGCCCTGGGGGACGCGGTGAGCGACATGTCTGATTGATCCCACGCTCCCCCCCTGCTGTTTATCCTGCGCAGGAAGAGACTCAGGCATGGCCTTGAAGGTTGGAAGAGCATTTTGGGAGGGGAAGGCCCTCATGTAAAAAAAGATTGTTGCATATGTGTTGCTGAGGTCGGCGCCGGATGGGCGCCTGTATGATTGCATGATTTTCGTGAGAGTTGGTTGTCGTGGTCTTACCTTTGTCTTGGCGAGCTTTGAGTGGGCTTGCAGCGTCCATCCGAGGGTCTCATGAAGGTCCCATTTGACCACGTGGCGAGAGCCTGGCGAGAGCGGACGCCGGCCACGGGACGGCGGGCGCACATGCTGGGCCCTGCCCTACTCGTGAGGGGCTCGCGAGAGGGAGGCAGCTGGTGTGAATTCCACTTGAACAGAAATCGGAACACGAGAAAGCACACGAATAAGACAAGACACCCCTCCCCACATACGCAAACACAAATTCGACTTCAACTTAGATCCGGAATGAGAAAGCTTGTTCGCAAAAAGGAAGCAAAAGCAAAAGGCCGCGTCTGGCACCTAGTCTAGTCTTCGACGTCTTCTCACCAGCGCGGAGCTAAGTGCTGCCACTGGGTGTGGGAGGGAGCCACTAAGGCCCGAGGGCAGCTCTCCGGAGACTCCGGGGCGTGTACAGCCCCAACTCATTATTACGTGAGAGTGTCACGGGCGGCGAGCTTCACAGGCACTGGGCCTTCTTCACAAGTACCGGCCTTGCTTCATATCGCCAGATGAAGGCCCCGCCTTGCGCCACCCTTGACCACCATTAACGGCGACCGGAAACCAGGACGACGCCAATGGGGAAAAGGGGACGCCAGCGGTTCCCCTGAAGACCACGGGTCCTCTGCCGGGGGCAGGCCTTGGGGCACCTCCCCGGCAGAGGGCCTACCTCCGAAGAACACGTTGCTCTGTGTGCCGTGGGAAGGAGCCTGGCTCCCGGCCCCTCTCCTGCTGCCCCAAGTGTCCTCCTCCTGAGGGGAGGGAGGCTGCTGCACTGGGGCAACCATCCGCTGTAGCGACCTGAACCTCCTGTGACCCATGGTTAGCATAAGCTTGCTCCTGAGGAACTAGCGGTACCCGATAATTGCTGCCGCTGGCACGGCTGTCAAGGCTTCCATGAGGCTCCTGAAAGAGCTCAACTTCTGGCGCCTCTTCCTCCCAGCCTGTCCCGAGGAATGAGTCGTGGTCTTCTTCCAGTGCGTACTCTCGATCCACCATGTGGGGCACATAGGCCTCCGGGGTCACCGCCCCAAAGGCCTCGCCGTAGTGCCCCGCGCGCCATGCAATTCGACTTGAAGCTCCATCTTGGGGGCGGTAGGGCTGTGGCCCGCCCAGGCCGTAGGCAGTGATGCGCATGCCCTCGCTTACCAGGGGCGGTGCCGGCGCAGCTTGTCGCCCGGTGCTGGCAGCCAGGCTGGTGTTGATGAAGCCTTGAGGTGCGCCCGGGGGCGCGTGGGCACGGATAGGCCCGTAGTGTGATCCGCCCAGGCTTGGGGTGGAAGCTGGATGCAGAACGGGGGTGCCCCTGAAGCAGCGGCATCCAGGAGCTCGGCGACGCGCTCCAGCAGCACGTCGTGGCCGCTTTCTTGCAGTCTGCACCATAACAGTTCTCGCGCCACTGTGAGCGCGGCCTTCATGTTCGCCTGCTCCCGTCGGGTGTGTGGTGCTGTGGCCGCAGCGTTGCTCGAGGCCCTCGCTGCCGATCGCACCTGCCGCGGAGTGAGGGTAGGTGATGCTTGTCAGCGTCACCCACGCCCTGCAGCGCTCTGCGAAGCGCGGGCTGCCTGAGGTGCGGGGTTGGTGTCACCTTGGGCAGGCGGCACGACATGGGCAGGCCATGCCGCCCAGCGGTCGGAATTGGTTGTCGGGTCGCCGGACATGGAGTCGGTGAAGCGGCGGAACGTAGGACGGAAGAAGGAAGATTTCGGCGCACCCCTACCTGGCGCGCTAAATGTCGGATGTTGGGTTCCGGCGGACCCTTAAGGTTCGAACTCTGCGGTGCGCGCGAAGATCTTCCCCCTACCAATCCACGTCTGATCGCCTCGCGAGAATCTAAGCTAAACGATGAACAACATGAGGGACACAAGATTTATACTGGTTCGGGCCACCGTTGTGGTGTAGTACCCTACTCCAGTGTGTGGTGTGGTGGATTGACTCTGAGGCTGATGATGAACAGTACAAGGGGAAGAACAGCCTCACGAGAGGTGTTCTTGTGCTAGTGCGATGAACTACTTGGGAGAGTTCGATCGCCTCTCGATCTGGTGGGGACTCTCTCTTCTCTACGGTGGTGGCTAGCTCTATATATAAAGGCCCTGACCCTCTTCCCAAATATTGAGTGGGAAGGGCGCCAACAACGGCCATTTTGAAGGGGAACATCTAGTACAAGCTATCCTGACTAAAGTTGGTCTTCGGCTGCCAAAGGCACTGGCGATGACGCTGCCTTGGGCTCCACGGTGACCTCCATCCTGTCGCTCTGCTGGTCTTGGTGTCGTTGCACCGAAATGGTAACCTTTGCCTGATGCCTCAGTACTCCACGCATGTGCTTGCCCCCTTTGCACCAAAGAGGAAACAAGGACACTGCGTAGGTCGGCGCCCGCCTGGCGCCTGCCTGGTCTTGATCGTCACGGCTTGCGTCATGTGCACCTCGCGAGGTACCCTTGCCTTGATCTCTCTACCTCCTCGCGAGTCTGCCTGGTGAGGCCGCTCCTGAGGAATCCTTGCGTCGTCCGCCCCGCGAGGCTTGGCCCCTCGTGAGGGTCTTGAGTTTGCGTTGACGAAGATGGGCCGTACTGGGCCACCACTCGAGCCACGCCGCAGGCCACAGGCAGGCAAGTCTGGGGACCCCTGTTCCCAGAACGCCGACACAAAGCATTAAGTAATCGGAGAAGCCTCCCCCAAGCTTGTGGGAGACTCTCTTCTTTGATTTGCACAAAATTATATATTTCCCGCAAGGCAGCTTGTTTCTTATGAGCAGGGAAATATTTAGCAGAGAAGTAATAAATCATATCCTGGGGACTACGCACACAACCAGGATCAAGAGAATTAAACCAAGTTTTAGCATCACCCTTTAATGAGAATGGAAATATCTTAAGGATATAATAATAGCGAGACTTCTCATCATTAGTAAACAGGGTGGCTATATTATTCAACTTGGTAAGATGTGCCACAACAGTTTCAGATTCATAGCCATAAAAAGGATCAGATTCAACCAAAGTAATAATCTCAGGATCAACAGAGAATTCATAATCCTTATCAGTAACACAGATAGGTGAAGTAGCAAAAGCGGAGTCATGTTTCATTCTAGCATTAAGGGATTGCTGCTTTCATTTAGCTAATAATTTCTTAAGATCATATCTATCATTGCAAGCAAAAATAGCTCTAGCAGCTTCTTCATCCATAACATAACCCTCAGGAACAACAGGCAATTCATAATCAAGGGGAGAACCTTCATCATCACTATCATCAATAATTTCATTATCTCTAACCCTAGCAAGTTGTTCATCAAGAACTTCACCTAATGGCGCAGTAGTATCACGCACAGAAGTAGTTTCATCATAAGTATCATGCATAGCAGAAGTGGCATCATCAATAACATGCAACATATCAGAATTCATAGCAGTAGCAGGTTTAGGTGTTGCAAACTTACTCAAAACAGAAGGGGGATCTAGTGCAGAGTTAGATGGCAGTCCCTTACCTCCCCTCGTAGTTGAGGGAAAAATCTTAGTTCTTTCGTCTTTCAAGTTCCTCATAGTGATCAGCAGATATAAATCCCAAGTGACTCGAAGAATAGAGTTATGCTCCCGGCAACGGCGCCAGAAATTAGTCTTGATAACCCACAAGTATAGGGGATCGCAACAGTTTTCGAGGGTAGAGTATTCAACCCAAATTTATTGCTTTGACATAGGAGAGCCAAAGAATATTCTCAAGTATTAGCAGTTGAGTTGTCAATTCAACCACACCTTGATAACTTAGTATCTGCAGCAAAGAATTTAGTAGCAAAGTAGTATGATAGTAATGGTAACAGTGGCAAAAGTAAAGATAGCAGTTTTGTAGTAATTGTAACAGTAGCAACGGAAAAGTAAATAAGCAAAGCATAATATGTGAAAAGCTCATAGGCATTGGATCAGTGATGGATAATTATGTCGGATGTGATTCCTCATGTAATAGTTATAACATAGGGTGACACAGAACTAGCTCCAATTCATCAATGTAATGTAGGCATGTATTCCGAATATAGGCATACGTGCTTATGGAAAAGAACTTGCATGCCATCTTTTGTCCTACCCTCCTGTGGCAGCGGGGTCCTAGTGGAAACTAAGGGATATTAAGGCCTCCTTTTAATAGAGTACCAGACCAAAGCATTAACATATAGTGAATACATGAACTCCTCAAACTACGGTCATCACCGAGAAGTATCCCGATTGTTGTCACTTTGGGGTTGTCGGATCATAACACATAATAGGTATCAACATAGCAACATCAATCTCAGAACATAGTGGATACTAGGGATCAAACCCTAATAAAACTAACTTGATTACATGGTAAATCTCATCCAACCCATCACCGTCCAGCAAGCCTACGATGGAATTACTCACGCACTGCAGTGAGCATCATGAAATTGGTGATGGAGGATGGTTGATGATGACGACAGCGATGAATCCCCCTCTCCGGAGCCCCGAACGAACTCCACATCAGCCCTCCCGAGAGAGATTAGGGCTTGGCGGCGGCTCCGTATCGTAAAATGTGATGAAACTTTTTCTCTAATTTTTTTCTCCATGAAACGGAATATATAGAGTTGGAGTTGAGGTCGGTGGAGCAGCAGGGGGCCCACGAGACAGGGGGCGCGCCCAGGGGGAGGGGGCGCGCCCCCACCCTCGTGGACAGGGTGTGGGGCCCCTGGCCTTGATTCTTTCGCCAGTATTTTTATATTTTCCAAAAGTTATCTCCATGGATTTTCAGGTCATTCTGAGAACTTTTGTTTTCTGCACAATAAACAACACCATGGCAGTTCTGCTGAAAACAGCGTCAATCCGGGTTAGTTTCATTCAAATCATGCAAAGAGAGTCCAAAACAAGGGCAAAAATGTTTGGAAAAATAGATACGTTGGAGACGTATCACTCGCCGTCTCCGGTCTCTACCGACCTCGTACAATTCCAGCAGCACCCCCTCGGTGAGCAGTCGCTCCTCCCAGCCCCTCTCTTGTTCAATACTGTCGCAGTAGTCGTCTTCTCGAGCCGCCAACTCCATATCCGCCATGGATGAGTTCCTGGAACTCACCTCGCTGCTCCTGCACACTCCCGCCCATGCTCAAGCCTCTCTGCTCGTGCACACCTACAATCCCAATGCGTTGGACGTGCAACAGCCGCAATGCTTCAACCCGCAGACCTGGTCGTAGTCTTCTCCATGACCGGGACGAGCTGCTCGTGCACGAGTACCTGCATGCACAACACCACCCCGCAAGCAGCAACTGCTCACTCACGCTCCCCCCGCATGGTTCCGCACCCCCGCCATTGGTCGGTGGTCCCTACGGTCGTTGCCTGGCTCACCGGCGCCGTCTCAGAGTTCCACCATGCGCCACGGAGAAGAAGGCCTAGCCTTTGGTTAGGTTCAACTAGAGCCACGACCTTGTTATGCACGGAAAAAATTCTATGCGACCGGGTCGTACAAAGCTGATCGTGTGACCCTCTCCCCAAGGCGACACCTGGCGATATGAATCGTAAAGCAGCTGTCGTCTCATTCCCCACCTCCCCATCTCCAAATCCTGATTTCTATCCAGCTCAATCTCTCCATATGGTTGCCACAAGGCAATTGCATCCCTCTGGACAAGGGGAAATTTCCCTCTAATTACTACAGTCTAATTAATCACAACACATTGTGTCCTGAAGGTCACCCTAAGAGAATTGAACAAGACTGTCAAAGAATTAATACAGATACACCTAGTCCTTCTAAAAAAAATAGAACTTTGCATGCTTCTAGTGAACCTACTGTAGACGCACCTAAGAATTTAAATGATACTTCTATTTATGATGCTGAAACACAATCTGATGATGAACATGAACCTAGTAACAATGATAATGATGATGTTCATGTAGATGCTCAACCTAATAATGATAATGGGTGGAAATAGAATATGTTGCTGATCTTGATAACCCACAACCTAAGAGTAAAAGGTATGATAAGAGAGATTTCATTATCAGAAAAATGGTAAAGAAAGAAAACCATGGGTTCGGAAATTCATGCTTTTTCCTCCTAAAGTTTTAAAAAATAATGTTAATGAAGAATTTAAGGGCTTTGTTGAAATGTTTAGACATGTCTTTTTGCGTCTTTGTTTGACTGATATTCTGAAAACAAGGGGAGCTCCGCGCCGCCGCACCTCCTTGTTGTTGCAGGCGATAGCCGGGTGGACCGCCCCGTCGTCTCTGGCATCCTCCGGAGCTCCAACTTGCGTGGTACGTGCGTACGTAATCAATCCACAAGATCACATCCCGTTTCGATCTCTTGTTGTTATTTTTGTCGTATGTGGTTTTGTGACGAGTGGTGTCCGTGCATGCGTGCGGTGACCGGCGTGGACAGCGGGAAGAGGGCGCTGGAGCTTCTTGCCTCCGTGTGCATGTGATCTTACTCAACCTTTTTTTCGCGAAAAAATCTTACTCAACCTTTTTGGTCTGTCCTTTTCTATTTCAGATGTTTTTGTGCTTTGCATGTGTTATACCAAACTAGATGACCCGTTGCGCCAATGACGCAAAGGCCGAGTGCAAGCCAAATATTGAAAGCGTGTGCATTAAAATATGTAGACACAGAATGAAACATATGAAAATAAGTACGAATTGATGATAGATAGATGGTTCGTGATGATACATGTTTTCTAAGACGCAAAAAACTGATCCAAACCAAGAGTTATCTGCAAACAAAATTTTGAAATAGTTTGACACGTCTAGGTCATACTCCATGCAATATCACGGAGTCGTGTGTTATTTACAAACACTAGTAAAAGATTAATGAATTTCAGAATTTCATATCACTGGCTTACAGTTCAAACCCAAACTCAGGGCATATTTGAATTCAAATCTAAAAAAGGGCTCTCCTGAAAAATCTTGGACATTTTGAGAGAGTTATATTATATAAGTAGTAGCATATGTGAAATTTTCCAACATATTTCTGATGAGTTTTGAGCCCTGAAATTAATTCCGAGTAGATTATGAGCGAGTAGAGGAGGAAGAGATATTCCAGCCATTTTCATTTTTTTTATTTTTATTTATGTTTCTTTCAACCTCTCTCTTTGCTACCGACCAATGGGTCCCTCTAGTGAACCCGCCAGACAGGCTGGCACCGCCAGCTCGCGGGACACGCGCCCGCAACTTCGTGCCCCTTCACGTTTTGCCCCTACTCCACTCCACTACCTCCCTCCTCAATCCATTTCCTCTTCCTCTTGGATCCTCCTTCTGGTCGACCCCGTCGCGGACGCCGCTGCTCACAGCTGCAGCTGCAACTCCAGCCGTAGGAACAGGCGGGATCCATCAGCCCTCTGTTCGGCTCGACGTCCACGCTCGGGGTCCAACATGCAGGCCCGCTAGACGCCGCCGTGAATCGCCTCATTTTTTCAGTGAGTCCTTGATTCTAGGTAGTTTCCCTAACTCTGTTCACCTCCGGTTGTCATTCTGATTCGATTCCTGGACACCGAGCATGTATCAAACTTTTGGACCGAGGCCGCCTTCATGTGTTCCGTCAGCTGTCGTTGCGACGCCACCCGTGTCTCCTTTGGACCAAGGATTTGAAGCCGTGGGTCTCTCGTACTTCTTCCTCGACACTAACCGCCATTGCTGCCATCCTGAATTCGCTGTCATTCGTCCCCGTGCCGTCCGGCGTCGGCACGAACAGCAGGGTGAGAAGCCGCCACTACCTTATCGTGCCTTCTTTTCTTTGTCAGTGTTGTTTTTTCTCATTCAGGCCGTCGCTGGAGATGGTTGTGGCGATGCCTCCTGAGACCACTTTGGTCCGGGCCATGGTTTCAGTTTCAGTTTCAGTTTCAACAAAATTTCAGCACCAACTGAAATCACTGAAATTCAATGAAATTCAGTTATTTCAGTTTGCATCTCAGCCAAAAGGCCGAAATATTCATTTGAATTTAATTAAATATTTGAAATTTTCAAAAAATATTTTGAAAAATATTTGATTTCCTGTGTACTACTGAATTTGCTGAAATATTTTGACCGAAATCTAATATTTCAATGTCTACTGAAATTAATGGAATTCAGTGAATTTCAGTGAAATCTCACTGAAAGTGAAAACCACTCCGGGCCAACATGGTTAGGCCAGGAGCTTGTTGCTGCTCGCTTTTGCTGTTTACTGCTGCTTGCCTCTGCTACTTCTGTTGTTCGCTGTTGTTGTTTGTTGGCTGCTCGCTATTGCTCTGCTTGCTGCTGCGCGTGGGCTTCCTGTACTTGAAAGAAATTGAGCGAGAGAGCCTTTTGCTATACAGAGTAGGAGTACTATACTGTTCATCAATGCAACAGTTTGCTTGTGTGCTTGTCTAGCTAGCTTGCACTCACTTAGCTTTCCTGGGTGATTTGATCTACCAAGTTCAGAAACAAACATATTATGCTAAGTCAAGTTGTCGCTTAGTACGAAAGTTTACTCTAATATTTGATTTACCATGAAAATCACAAAAAAAATGCTCAACCTGCTGAATTTGTAAAATCCATAAAATATATATATTCATTCCAGTTCTGTTTGGAGTAGCACTGCTATGGAGTTGGGATGGTTTAACTTGTACTATGGCTATAGAAATGAGCATACCCAATATTCCTTTAGAAATAAAAGATGATATACTCTAAAAAAGTAAATGTATTTAAATTTTTAAAAGCATATTTAACTTGTACTGGTGAATAAGTGCTTTAAGCTCATCCAACTTAGTTTTGAAAATGAAGAAATCCCTCTCATGACATAATATAATACATCATATTTATGCAGACATAGCCAATTCAATTCTCTCGTACACAATAGTTAAAAAATAGGAACTGCTAGTACATCTACATCTATATCTATATCTATATCTATATCTATATCTATATCTATATCTATATCTATATCTATACCTATAGCTACTATTAAAGTAAGGTGATATTCTTAGTTTGGTCCCGCGATTAGTTTTTTTTCTACTGTAAGTTTTGGTCACGTACGAGGTAGCGAGGTGGTACTAACGTCATGTACGAGGTGGTGAGGAGGTGGTTCGTAACTTCGTATCGCTGTTTTAAGATCGATCGCTCCATCGGTACGTACTGGGCCAGGAGCCAAGCAAGCAAGTGGGCCTTCTAATAATTTTTCTCTTGTGGGCTACGAGTATATGGGTGGTCTTTCAGAATATATATATAGAAAAATACTACTGCTTGCATGGTTGTTCGATCTCACGGCCATCTAACTATGCGATACGTTTCTGAAAAAACTAACTAACTATACCAAGCAAAAGAACAATGTAGCCAAAGCTAGCTGACGATTATGCTTGTCTAAAAATAAGCTGATGACTATGCGAGAAACAGGTTTGTTTCCTAATAAAATAGTCCCACCTCACTTTTTAACACAAAATCTGACTAATTTATATACTTGCGTGAGGTGCTTGTACAAACAACCAGCCACTTGGAGAAGCAACAAACAAACGGTAATCCGCAAGAATTAACTTGGATTGGGGGCTGCATGAGATAAATAGAGGAGGACACAAAAAGCCTAGGGTTTCCGCTGCCTCCTACTGTGTAGCCGCCATGCCGCCTCGTCTCCTATGGATCACGGTCCTTGCCGGCAGGAGGGCTTTGTTTTTAGGTATTTTTTCGTTTTGGTAGGGTTCATGTCCTACTTAGAAAGACGAGACGGTGGCGGCTCCCTGAAGATCCCCGCCATGATGATGCTTCTAGCATCATCGAAGGACGTGTGTAGTTCTTCGATAGATATCGTGGGATTTGGTCGGTGTTTGTCTTCCGTGGATCATCTTGGATCCGCTCTTTCTTTGTCTATGTCGGTGTGCCTATAAGTTGAATTCTTCCAATCTACGCTTTTCTTTATCAGCGGCAGTTGTTGTTTCAGTGCTTGTAGTCGATGCTAGATGGTCTACGGACCTGGATATATATTTAAATGGGATTGTGGGTTGTGTCTGAGAAACAATATTTCATGGGATTGTAACAGAGAGTAATATTTAAAGATGCCCTCGTGCCACTTTGGTGAACTTTTCGATGGAAACATATTAATTTACTTTACCGTTGCAACGCACGGGCATTTGTGCTAGTCATACATATGCGTAGTATATCAAAAAGCATGGCTAGAGTTATTTCGTTATTAACTCCCTCTTGTGAGTTTAATAGCAGCTTAGGATAAAATCCTGGATCGCTAGAGTTCTTTTGTTAATAGTAGTTTTGGTAGAAAATAGAAGCTCCGGCTAGCACCAAGTCTTAAACTGACAGTAGATAACTCCAAGAAGAAGTAGGTTATCAGTCCGTCGTGGAGTCTTCTCATAAACAATGCTACCATGCTCTGAAGCTTCTCTGTACTTTACCGATCTATACTTCTGGTGGACAAATGCAAAGTGCCTCTCTTCATTAACAGCTACAGCCGCTCCTTCAGCTGCAGCCATGGAAATGGCAGCCCAAACAAACAAACCCTAAGTAATACTAAGAAATTGGTTAGGAATGATACAACGTATATATAAAATAACCAAGAGACACGGAAATTCATATACAGATTTTATTTGCTAATAGTTCTTTATCTAAGAAGATAAAGAATTCCATGTAACCACATTTCCTACCACCATATGACAGATTATGGTGCCATTTTTATAATGAACAACCTTCTTAACTAATGGTCTACAAAAAAATCAGCTAGACAGTAAGCATCACAGAATTTTCAATAGCACAGAGAAATACCAAATGAGTGGACTCATCCAAGAAACACACATTTAAGAAGTCACAAAAACAAATTTTTTTACCTGCTATTTTTCTTGGTACTCCAGAGGAAAAAGCCATTAATACAAGTGTCAGACAAGACTACCAGGTAGATAATAAGAGCAGCACACATGAACTTGTTAATCTGGAGGATATTATCCATTGGCATATTTCCACATAAAGCAGTTACCTGAAGCTGAAGATGGCAAAATGGACAACAAATGCAAGAGCGTCCATCACAAGAAAACAACACATCAGATTAGTAATGAGCACACATCACTGGATAAGAAATATATGGTTCATTATGTGCACAGTTCCTTGAATACAAAAAAAATCCCATATAGCATCAACATTAGCTAACTAAAATCACAAGCATCATCTCTGTTGCAAGCAGTTTTTATTTTACGAAAAGATCAAGTGTAGTATCATGTTCCTAAATATACAGAAAAGCACAAGGATTGAGGGCAGTAATGTATCAGTTCTCATCTGCCACATAAATTCAGTTAAAAGAATTGTAGGCATCAACATCGTATCTAAAATCTGGCATGGCAAAATGTAAACGAAATGCACCCGTTTCTATCACAGGAAATGCAAACAAAATGCACCACGGACAATGCTAATATCCATCTCTTTTAGTGGGGCAAAATACTGTAATTGAACTTTTGCCGATACAAACTGTTATCTTCCATTTGCTTAGAATTGTAGGCATCAACATCGTATCTAAAATCTGGCATGGCAAAATGTAAACGAAATGCACCCGTTTCTATCACAGGAAATGCAAACAAAATGCACCACGGACAATGCTAATATCCATCTCTTTTAGTGGGGCAAAATACTGTAATTGAACTTTTGCCGATACAAACTGTTATCTTCCATTTGCTTAGCATTGCATCTCACCACAATTTAGGGATTGTAACTATGGAGTAAGAGTTTATGTTACTATGGTAGCATGACCAAGGAAAAATGTGTTCCCTCTTAAGGATACAGAACCAAATTGCAGAGCTCACCTAATTGTCCAAATAGGTGAGGCGATGGTAAGAATTTTTTACATAAACAAAAAATTGGACAAGAGCGCCACAGGAGGAGGTGTCCCTCGGCAACCCAAATGAGAGCATGCACAACGGACGGATGATCCAGAGGGTTGAGGGCTTGAGGCCACCGAAATATCTGTTGCATGTCAAATCAAAATTTAGGTGCATAGTACATTGAAATCTCCACCCGGAGCACGAATAGAGGAATCTGCTGAAATATGTTCCATCTCGAAAATGTATATAACGTGACGTCATTGACATGCCATTAAAAGCTAAGCATCTTGTGTCATTTATGACACTTGGATCAACATTTAATGGAATAAGAACAGAAATGTCAAGTGGGAATGTTTTACTGAATTTCAACTTGTATGATTAAATTATTATGCAAGCTTTGAAAATAAGTTTATAAGCTTTTGGAATCCTATCCCCAAACACATGAATATAATAGAAGAAATTGACTTAATTTCATGATCACGATAGGCAGATAAAGGAAATAATTCTAGGATAGAAGAACATCATAACAATATACAATTTTATATTTGTGCATTAACAAATAATCATGAAGAGGATGGAAGAAGAAAAAACATCAACCACACGAACGGAGCAGAGGAAGCAACCCCATTGCTGTAGACATAATGAAACAACCGCCCACTGAGAGGAACAAAGAACTGGCGCACCCGCTCTGAACCAGAAACAAAGTAAGCATAGGCTTTTCTTTCTCTTTGCTAATTAACCATGTGATCCAGCCTAGTTATGCCCTGAAACACAGGGACACTTTTCTTGGAGATGCAACTAACGTGTGCGTTCCAGAGATCAACAAAATAGGAAATGAACCCTACAACTAACCTGCATGCAGCAGCCACCGGAGGCTAAAACCACAGGGCAACAAACACACCAAACCGGTTACCAAAAACAAAGGCCATCGCACAGGCATTTCGTGAATCTAAACGAACACACGCAGGCCTCCCAAAGCAATAAGCGGGACCTAAGAACCAGGATCAGTACAAGCATACAAGGCCGTTTCCCCCCCACAAATAACCGACAGAACGAACACATAGTAGGCAGCAAGACATGCATGGGCCAGTAACTGCTAGCGCGTGTAAAAAAAACAGACAACCCAACAACCGATAGAGAGGCAAAGGAAGCAACAGTAAAATGATCGAACAGTGGTAATTGATAGCACACGTAGATGGTAAAGAAAAAAATCGTGTCTCGTCCGTCGAGCCTTTCTCAAGGATTGTTAAACAGATTGGGAATGTAGGAAACACAGCATGAAGGTTTCTCATTTAGACCCAAGAATGATTAAGAAATAATGGTCATTGTATTACTCGATTGAGTTTACAAACAAATAAGAAATTGTTTGATATTCTGACATAAGCATCAGAAATTCTGAGGTGGGCTAGGGCAATAAAAATTGTTGAGTAGCAAGCTAGAAATTTTCAAAACCACGGAATAAAAGCAATTTCATACTCTACTTGAGAAAGTAAGAAGAGAAGAGAGAGCACCTGATTGCCTCTTCAGGACATGCCATGGCACATCTCCCTGCGATTGGTCTTCTTGCCGAGGCATCACTGAGTGGCAGCACTATAGTGGGGAGGAAAATGGCGAATAGCAAGACCGGCAGAGTGTTGTTCTATGAATGGTAAACAAAATTGGAGTAGCAATTCTGAAAATCACAATATAATCACATCACTTTGAACCAATGGAAAACTATTACATCCTTTAGGTACTGTATAGACCCATATCCAGTGCATCTTATTTTTTAATTCATCATTGGCATTTGAGTAGCAAAAGGGGGCAAGTATAATTGGCAAATGGCAAAAGAAAACACTCATACCCGATGGAGACATCATTTGCAAAAAATATGGACTACACTTACTAACAAAGACATCAAGGGCTAGAAGGTGCATCAGGTTTAACATGGCATTAAAAGAAACAAAGGTAACAACTTCACTTCCAAGAAAAAATAACAACTCCAATTTACAAAGGAGATAATGCTAGTAATGATGATGGTGCTACTGCATCAGTAGAAGAGAGAGAAGTTCCCTATTTTCCTTGCATGTTACTCAGAAACAGTCAAATTCTGGCCAATTTAAAAAAATGCTTAAACGCGCTTACGCTTAAGCACCCATTGCTCTGAGTTGTGGCCTTCCGCTCTGCTTAAGCTTTCTGTTTTTTTGAACATTGAGAAGCACCATGGATAACGAAACAATTATTTGGATTTGTAGCAGCAGCAACCTGAAAAGTGAAGACGGTTCTTGGCCTAGAAAAGTGGAGAAATGGAAGTGAAGAAATAAAAAAGATAAAAAGTTCACATGGGCTTGGGAACACAACGACCATGGAGAAGAGACCTAGTGGATGCAGCTCTTCCTCGTCATCTACACTTTGCAGGCACCACTGCCTCACACTGTGATGTAAAGCCTCCATTGTCAACACGCAAGGGGGGAGCAGAGGAACGTGGAGCAAGGGTAACCAAGAAGATAAATTAGATATGGGGACACTGAACATTCCTAACTTGAAGGATGTTGACTAATATCCAACTGAGAAGTTAAAATTACCTCACATGAGAGTGACTCGGTACCCGTGACCGACAATTCGTTGGCATTGTCTCTGAAAAAAACAAGACATGGGAACGGAGATGAGCACATGGATCAGAAGCAAGCTACATAATTTGGTACTGAAAGGACAAAACAAAACAAAAGATGATAATGTAAAAGACATAAGTAGATGGAGAGAGTAGAACTACGAACTGTCAAAATAATAGCCTCGAGCACTTCTTTTTCACAAGTTCAAGGTCCAAATTGCTAGGAGCTGCTTAGTAGATGCTGGATAGAGAACATGAGACGTACCACGAATCCATGGTTAGGGAAGACGAGGCGGAGGAGGGCGAGCAGCTGTTTCTCCATGATGAACCAGAGCCGGCAACTTCTTTTCTTCTGTCACCGGCTTCCTTCCTCTCCCTGCAGCTCCACTCCACTACAGCAGGAGCCCGGTCCCTGCTGCTTCTTGTCCCCGACTCTGAACAGAGAATGGCCTATGCCCACAATGAGCAGGTGAGACTTATTATCTTTCATCGTCGTTATATCCCATGTATTGCATATAACTATAGAAATTATTCTTGTACAAACAATATAAGAGAAGCACTACTCTGTTTTTTCCTGCCTCTGTGACCTATGTTTTCTTATCAGAGAAGAGAATCACAGAATTTTAAGAGGCAAAGATCTCAAGACTAATAGTTTCATTTATCATTTTTGGCATAATCAACTGAGAATCTGGCAGCACCAAATTTCACGCGCAGAGACTTATTAATGTTGTAGTAGATTGACAGTTTAATGACCAACATGTACTTCTACATCTCACATTGCTTTCCAACACCGTATCTCAATCATAAACAGGCTTGTAGAATAAATTAAAAGAATCTGGCTTACTTGGACAATGATGAGCTAAATGTTTGCTTTGCTCCCACGATTCAGGATATGGTACTACTCCACCATGAAGTCGAGGTGGAGTACCCCGACGAGCAACCCACCGAGAAGCACCAAGCGACGAAGCTGGAGTTCTGAAAGATTGAGAACAGCAGGTCGACCAGCGCCATGGCCCTCACTGTCGGGGTACTGGCAGCGATAGGAGCCCTGGTACTACTGCACACCAAGCACAACACATCACACACAGACATCCTTCACCTGCATCAGAAAGAAACATGTGTTAATTCATCCCATCTTCTGTTGCAGCTCTTGCTCCAGAACAAGGTTCAGAGGAAAGGGGTGATCCGGCCTCTGGAACCAGAGATCTACATCCCAGGTGAGTGCCCAAGCAAATTAACAATTCTGGTGCTTCCTTCCTCTCCCTGCAGCTCCACTCCACTGCAGCGGAAGCCCGGTCCCTGCTGCTTCTTGTCCCTGACTCGGCTCTCCGCAGCTCCCGTCTCGCTGCTCCTTCTGACCGAACGAGGAGAGAAGTGATAGATCCACCATTTTGCTTTTATCGAACACCTTGTAGGCATAGAACAAACAAAGATGAGATTTTGGGGATTAAATCAAGAGAATGAGAATGGAGGAAGGGAATGAGAGGCTCCAGGACCTATGGTCGTTTCAGTTGTAGTGTTGTTGATTCATCTTGGCTTGACCTTCTGCCGGAAGACGACGGCGACGGCGACGGCACGGACCACCGCGTCCTTCAGTGGCTGCTGCTCCTCGCGTTCACCAGCACCGCGCTTGAGCATGGGGCCGCCGCATCTGGCCACCACGCGACACGGGCCGCTCCTCGGCTCGAGCTCAAGGTGGTCAGTGCGACGAGGCGGAGAACAAGGTCTGGGAGGTCGACGGTGCACTTGAGGGCGAGGCGAGGCCCTGGCGCGGCGGGGGCAACAGGAGAGGCAGAGATGAGAGGAGGCAGCTGCGGTGGCGCGGCGGGGGCAGCAGGAGAGAAGGCAGAGATGAGAGGAGGTGGCTGTGGTGGCGCGGCGGCGGCAGCAGGAGAGGAGGCGGCGGCGGGGTCGTGGGGGAGTGAAAGGAATCGAGGAGGGCTTGAGATATTTTCATCTCCGTCGGTAATCCGATCGCACCGAAACGAAGCGAAACTCACCTTGTTCTTTCGATGGAACAGGTAACCAGGTCCACCCGCGATCGACTGTTGAAGCAACCACGAACGTAAAAAAAAAACGACGGCTGACCAGACGCCAGCAGCCAAAAAATACACTGTCGCTACACCAGTAACTGGATCGTGCGGTCAAAAACATCAGGCGCGCTCGATGCCTCTGGTTATGCGGGTTGTCTAGCTAGGTTTATATGTTCAAATTATGCGGGTTGTCTAGCTAGATTTATATGTTCAAATGTTCAACTAGCTAGGTTTATATGTTCAATGTTCAATGGCCTGCGTGTTCTTGTGAGCATGATACTCACTGACTACTCGATGCCGGACATGACCGGCTACGAGCTCCTCAAGAAGGTCAAGGTAATACAGACTTTTTTTTCCTTTGTCAAGTTTCATAGTAAGTCATGCATGTACAAAAAATCTTTATTAGAGTAGTTCTTGCATAGCTTTGGGATGACAATGGAGAAAATGTGATGGATGGATGCATGCAGGGGTCATCCAAGCTGAGGGAGATCCCCGTGGTGATCATGTCCTCGAAGAACGTGCCGGCAAGGATCAACAGGTGTACTATTCCATTTCCACGCATGACTAAGAGCAACTCTAGCAGACCCCACAAAAGCCTCCGACCCGCAAAATAATCGTCAAAATGCGCGCTGACGAGGAAAAACCCGTCCGAATGGACGCCGTAAACGCGGCTGGCCCGTAAAAAAATTTGAGGGGCACGACAAAAGTTCGGTCCCAACCCGCGTATTCGCCACCCCCCCCCCCCCCGCGGCCCGTCGGTGCCCTGCATATAGCGGGAGCGGTTGGTGGGGGGACATTTCAGCCCGCGCTTTTCCCCCACCAACCACCTCCCCTCTCCCCCTCGCCCCGCCGCCGCCCAAGATTCCAGCGAAAGTGGCCGGCGGGAGCACGTGGGAAGGCCTCCAGACGCACAAGGTAGCCCTCCGCACCCCCTTCTGCGTCGGCGGGTCGGGACCTTGCGGATCTGCGGCGTTTTCATCGCGGGCGGCCAGATTTGGCTTTCCCGGCTGCCAGCGGCTGCGCCAAGCTATGGAATTGTCGGGAAGCACCTCGCGCAGCCCCGGCAAAGGCTCATCGGCGCATGCGGGTGCGGGTTCGTCTGCTTGCCGCCGCCGACGGTTTGCCGGCATGGATTCGGCCGGCCATCTGCCGGGCTCGGCCCTCGCGCAGCGGCTCTGTGGCTCGCCGATGCCGCTCATACAGTGCGACGACTGCCCGCGGACAATGCTGCGGCTGACTTCAGACACGCCGAAGCACCCCGGATGGGTGTTCTTCAAATGCGAAAACGACGGGGTACGTGTTGTTTTGCATTCGGCTCATTTGGATAGCTCATTATGTTTACTCATTTGGAACATCATCATGTATGTAGAAAAATGGATGCTCATTTTGGTTTTGGGAAGGCGAATACATTGATCTATTGATAGAAAGAAAATTGATAGATGTTCATGCACTCCTTAATGCAATCGAAGGCAATGAACCGCATGCATGCGCAACTAAAGGGGAAGCAACGGCTACATCTTTACCAAAGAAGAACAATGAAGAAGTAAAGATCAAGAATCCGCAGATCAACAATGAGTGCATGGAGAAGATATTGCTTCAACTCGTGGGAGCAGTTATGGAAGTTGGAAAAATCTTCTAAAATGCATACTTGTGGTTCTTGTTTTCTTTGGGCTTGCTTTTCTAGCAAAAATTTGGTGACGTCCTATGTATCCAATGTGGTTGAAAATGCAAAGAAATGCAAATTGAGTGCAAATTTACATTTGGCGGGTTAGGGGGAGGTCGGCCGCACAGGCAGACCCCGCAAAGCGATCCATAAAACATGATGCGGGTCGGCTTTGCGGGGTCTGCCTCTGCGGCTTTTCGCTGCGGACTGCAAAACAGTTTTTTCACGAACTGCAAACGTGAAATGCGGGTCGGCGGGATGCGGGGTCTGCTAGAGATGCTCTAAGCACCTTGGCCTGCAAAGATTCTTTTTCAGTATTCATCAGTGGTGACAGCTCTAGCATGCATGAAGACATGAAGTTCATGTTCTTGTTGTTGACACGTACCTTCCGTTTCAAAATAGATGACTCAAGTGTGTATTAACTTTAGTATAAGGTTAAGTTAGTATAAAGTGACGCATTTCTGCTCCGTCGGGTGCCTCGAGGAAGGAGCGGGGGATTTCCTGCTCAAGCCCGTCCAGCCGTCCGATGTGTCGCGCCTCTGCAGCCGTGTCCTCCGCTGAGCGCTGCGTCCTCAAGTTGCACCGTTGACGGCATCACAAGCTACTGCATGGCGAATGGATTCTGTTATGAATGAATTACTTAATCCTGTCATCCCCGCTTTGTAACTAACGGACGGTTAGCATATATTGCTAACCGGCGCATCCCCTACTCACGCCTCTTGTAAACGTCCGTGACGGACACATCCCTATCAGTAATGAAGAGTCACTGTTCGTTCATTTTGCAATGGACTCTGCCAAGAACAACAAGGCCGGAAGAAACCGCAAAAGGCCATAAAAAGTTGCCATTCATCACATCTACCGAGGAGACGACGGCAAGAATAACGGATTCATCTCTTCTATTGAGCAAACGTTCGTCAACAAGAACAAGAACTTCTTCTAGACAATACAAGGATTAAGATGATGGCTTTGAATTAACGAAGCCATCAATTGACCAGGATTACAGTCAACATCAACACCTTGCTAAAACGGAAAGAAAAGCCAACGGCCAAAAGATACAAAGGTGCCTAGCACACAAGCTGAAAGAAAACAAAGAAGCTCCGCTTGTCGAAGAAGACGGCTTTGCTTGCTCGAATGACATGAGCAGCAGCAGGGAAACACCAGCTGCCCTTCAAAACGATCTCGCCATCGGCTGCAACGGGGGCCGAGTACAACGCACACACACCTATTCCTCGCCGAAGAGGGACCCTACACCATCGTCTTGGCTCGAAAGGCGTCACACCGTTGAACTTGTTCACCCTAGAATGAAGACAGGACAATCGCACACACTCCTATTCCTCGCCGAAGAGGGACCCTACACCATCGTCTTGGCTCGAAAGGCGTCACACCGTTGAACTTGTTCACCCTAGAATAAAGACAGGACAATCGCACACACACCTATTCCTCGCCGAAGAGGGACCCTACACCATCGTCTTGGCTCGAAAGGCGTCACACCGTTGAACTTGTTCACCCTAGAATGAAGACAGGACAATCGCACGCCGGTGGCCAAACAAGCGAAGGGCAAGCTGAGGAAGGACGCGCAGCAGCCAGAGAAAGAGAGAGCTCAAGGGAAGTCGGTCCATACTGCTGCTTAGACTCGTAAATTGCCTTTTCTTGTGTGCGAGTAAACTGGAAGGAAGAGAGGCACTACTCAACTACTCCCTCTCATCTAAATGATCTTATATTTCTTTACAGAGGGAGTAGATCGGAGAGCAGACAAAATAGCTAAGTTTTGTTTTTTCTTACTAATAAAAGAAATAAAAGTAGAAGTACAGTAGCAGCTTCGGTTGATTTGTGCTGGGATTCGGAATTCCCGCCCAAAAAAAATGAAGAGCAGAAAAAGGCAAGGAAAAAAAAAACAAGCATGAATCTTACAAGGTTCTTGATGATTGGCAGCTCGTGTACAATTTGTCATCAGAACAATGAACAATCTACAAAGCAACACCGTCCTCTCCGTGTTACAAATGCAAGCCCGATCAATCCGATCGCGTGTTAGTCGCGCATCACCACGGAATGTAGAACCCCAAAAGCGCCAGCCTCGGCTCCCTACTCTAATCTTTGATGCCAGAAATTGCAGTCGGAGGAAGTTCAGGCATATCCTCACACGAATTCAGAGGACGCCTCATCTGCACAATCTTCAGCCTCGGCTGTTCCATGAAACAATCACACAGGAGGCACGAATCTTTTCTTGGGTTAAAACGTCGCTCCATCGCCGACCGACAATATTCCCTCCTCACTCACACACCCACCGCCTTAGCAAGAGGTTGGAATCTTCATTCCTCGATGATGCTATTCTTCGCAGCGGCAGATGCATTTCGCTGCACCTGATTCTGGACAGCGTACTTCCTTTGTAGTTCCCTGAGCTTCTCCAGAAGTTCTTGGAACGACGGACGGCTTTGTGGGTCACTGCTTGCGCCAAGGACAATGGTAGTAAGAAAACACGACATGTAAGAAAACCAGCACAGTTCAAAATTTATAAGTCTGAAAAGGCAAGTCTTTAAGAAGAGCGAGAAAAAAAAAGGGATGGCAGAGATAGTACATACGTTTCCCAACAACTGAGTATAAGTGATGTCCAGTAAGGATCTGTTTCACTGGGAATCTCCAACCTTTGGTTCATGAAACCTACTGCACCAATGACCTACATAGGAAAGAGTTTCAGGAATTAATGTACAAATAGGCAAGGGTTTTCAACAATTAATGTACATTCTACCAAGCTTGTCAAATTCTGAGAAAACTACAGGTGATCTAGAAAAGAATTAATGAAATAGAGTTGTATTCTGCAATACTGAGCACCTATGCTGCTACCATAAGAAAATGTCACACTAATCCCGAGACAACTCAAGAACATGAAAACCAGTAAAATATGCTGCTTCTGGTAACTCCAGTTGTTGAATTCCTAGGTGACTAATAATACTAGAAATTGCAATCGCAATTAATGACTAACTTAGAAGCCCATCAACTGTACATTCATATGTCAACCAGCACATAAGTGTCACCTTTCTCATGTTGCTGTGCCAAATTGAAAGAAGCGACATAACCAATCCAAAAGGTATATATTATTCTGAAATTTAAGTCATTGCTTATTGTGAAGCTGCTGAAACAAATACTCCCTCCGTCCCAAAATAAGTGTCTCAACTTTGTACTAACTTTGCTTAGACACTTGTTTTGGGACGGAGGAGTATTACTCTTAAGTTCAAATCATGGCAATCTGTAACCAATATATGACCAAAACGTGAGGATATTGTCACAGATAAACTACATACAAGCAAAACATACCTGCATTGAATTGAGATTTTCCCAGGGTATCTTCTGAGTGACAAGCTCCCATAGGATCACCCCATAGCTATATACATCAGACCTATATATGTAGCATCACTGAAGTCATTAGCAATTATATACTTTGGCAGATGTGACTACGGGAACTTTGTTGATTAAAATATCTTGTGCTTACTTTTCATCTGAAGGTTCATTGCGCAATACCTCCGGAGCCATCCATTGTGGCTGCATTGGAAAGCGACATCAATAGAGTTAGGAAAACAAGATAATATTTATGCCAACCCCATGAATTTAAAGGATCCATGCTGTGTATATCAAATTATCAATCAACCAAATAGATTTTGTTTGTACTTACCGTTCCTTTTCCTGTTTTTGTTGTCAGATAAGTTTCACGCTTGAGACGTGAAAGACCAAAATCTGCAACCTGATTGAGCAAGATGAAATGAGATGCAAGTAGGAACGTATTAAAAGGTTTGAAGAGCAAATGATTGTACTGACCTTAACAGTCCAGTTCTTATCAACCAGTAGATTTGACGATTTTAAATCTCGATGAATGATAGGTGGGCTATAGTGATGAAGATAATTCATGCCCCTTGCCTGCAGAAATGTTAATAAGAAAACGTTATGGAACTTCTTATTGTCCAGGAGATTGGGAGGTTCCTTACTTGAAATGAAATGCAAACTAGCCAAAACTATTCACAGAATCGGTATGTGCTCACTAGCATAATAATAATTCGAAACTTCAGTAGAATCCAGTCACCCAATGGGGGGAATGAATTAATATATTGAAGATACAAGATTCCATGGCCTTTTGCTTTTCAAATATGTTTCTTTCTTGCACTGAAACTACCCGATGTGGCCTTTTTACCTGGAATTCAACTTCTACACATGCCCATTTGCAACAAATACAAAATCAGGCGTCTAACATTTTACATTTTGTACGCAATCTAAGAATAATTCTCTGTTTTTTCCTTCATTAACTGCATTTCCTTTTGGACTAGTAGAAAGTAATCTGATATCTGTGGGAAAATCCACATTCTGCTATTAAAAGAAATGCACTTACAACATCTAAAGCCATGTGAACACGTCGTCTCCAATCCAACTTGGTAGTGCTTCTTTGAAGTAAGCGAAATAAACTTCCACTGCATTTGAGAAATAATGAACGATAATGAGACACAGCCTGTTTTTTCTGTAGGTAAAAAACCATGAAATCTGGGTAGTACGTAGTCATATTCTGTTATAAAAATTGAACAAAACCAATCTTGACGTGCCAGTGAGTACTGAAGCATAAATTCAAAAACTATCTTGATGTACTAGCATGGATAAAAATATACAACTGAACAGCCTACTAAACGGTATGGCCCCACAATTTTTTATCCACCTCTGTCAACAAGTATGGATACGCCATAAGAGAAAAGGAGAAATGTCTAAGTTAAACGAAGGCCAATAACTTCTGTTTAGCATCAAATACACACATTGTTGTACAGTTGCAGACATTCAACTTTAGCTTTTATTAGAATTTACATTGATCATTAATGGTCCTAGAAAATATTATGCAAACTATATGGAACATGTTGGTCTTTATATGCATGTGAGAGAAATCTAGAGAAAGGAGGTGTGATCTTAAGTACTCCCTTTGTAAACTAATATAAGAGCGTTTAGATAACTAAACTAGTGATCTAAAAACTCTTATATTAGTTTACGGAGGGAGTATTTACTTACCAGTGTATAGTATCCGCTATATTTTATAAATACAGAGTGCTTTCTTAGGTTGTGATAGGCTTGGCGAGCCAACGTAAAAACTAGCCAGTCCCATAGGTTTGAAACCCATTTGAGCGAGAGTAGTACTAGGATGGGTGACCTCCTGGGAAGTCCTCGTGAAAGGGTTTCATATCTAAGGGTTGTGATAGGCTTGGCGAGCCAATGTAAAAACTAGCCAGTCTTTTGGATATGAAACCCATTTGGGCAAGAGTAGTACTAGGATGGGTGACCTCCTGGGAAGTCCTCGTGAAAGGGTTTCATATCTAGCCTACCCCAACTTGTTTGGGATAAAAGGCTTCGTAAGTAAGTAAGTACTGAGTGCTTTCTTAGGTATAATTTTCAATTTTATTCATAGAATTTGAATTAAACAGTAGAAAGAAAATGGAGTGACATGGCACTTGCTTGTGCCATCCTCTGTAATTAATTTGATAAAGATGAGATTTACCATGCCTTAATGTAATTGTGTTTGTAAAAATCAAACCATTCAACAGGTTTTGTACAAATAGCTCTGGTCATTGTCTCATACGAGTACATTTGAAAAAGAGAGCAACAACCAAAGAATAGATACTTTCAAATATATAGGGTAGTAGCACGCAAGTAGAAGGTAGGGAACATACCGTGGGAGGAACTCGGTAACAATACAGAGGCGGTGTGGAGATGTAACCGCACCCATGAAGAGCAGTATATTAGGATGACGTAATTTCTTCATAAGGGATACCTTCACATACGAATAGTGACAATTTATTATAAAAGAAATAAATCTAAAACGATGTCACGAGACCTCAAGTTAGTGAATACTTTATTTCTATTTCCTGGAATTAACCTTTTTAAAAATATGTGAAGATCTGTGACCATGTTATTTTCATATTTATTCACATCAAAATGTTTGGCAACCATGGCAATGATAGGTTTTTATGGGCGTCCTGTGAACACAAATTTTCAGAGCAAGTTATTTTGAAAGGCCCAAACTATCAATAGAACATCACAGGTTTGATGCTAGCTGATCATAATCAGGCTAAGAAACTACTGAAAGCCACTCCGCTGATTAGAGAGGCATCGTCTTCTCTTATATATTTCATGAATCAACTAACAAAAGTTGTGCTGAATATGGAAATTTTACCTCTTGTCGAAAGGCCTGTATCACTTCCTCGGAATATTCCTGCCTGGAGAAAACTTTCACACCCACATCCTGCAGCAAAATGCCACACAAAAAGATGAAACTAACAACCAAAAGTGAACAGAGATAAGTCACTCATGCAACAAAGAAACAACTGAACATACCGAGCCATACCACAAGGCATGATATACTGTCCCACAGGAGCCTGTGCAGATCAAAATTGAAAGGGACGCGATTAGAAGACACTTAATATAATAGAAAGCAGTACACTTCATTGTCCCTTTAACATTTTTCTCATGCTTGTACTCTTCTAAAAATATCAAACCCAATATAGCAACTAAATTCACACAGAGTATTTGAAATTTGAGAAGTGTTTGAGCATAAATGCAAGGGAAAGTGTCAGGACCACCCTTCTTGATGTTCTAAGCTCTCTAAATGTTCAGGTCCTAGGGATACACACACTTGAAGTAGGGCAAATTCATATCAAACCAAGATAGCATATTAAGAACTTGAAAGTAGAAATTTCAATCACAAATTTGAAAGCAAACTTAAGCTACCCATGTGAAAGCCCAGAGGTTCTAGGTCTCATTAGGAGTTAGAGCTAGTGAGCTACGTAACCCCACTTGTAATAAAGTTAGAACCAAAGCTTGGCTAAACTGGTGGCAAAATGGATTATTATTTATTCCAACTACATATCCAGTTGTAATATTATCTAGGTTATGCAACAAGCATAGATTCTATAAAACAAATAGGACAGGAAAGGAGCTATTCCAAAGTAATGTCATGCAGACAAAGCCAATTACAATAACCAAATAGTCAATTCTAAAACCGCTGATAGAAACTATGAAACAGCACAGAAACTTCAATGTGATAAAAAATATATACACATAAAAATTCACAAAAGGAGAAGCAGCTACCTTGGCCTACTTGTTCTCCAATTACAAGATCTTCCCACAGGATTTCATAATCCAGACAGTCTGCTTCATGGTCTATTTTGTATAGAGCACTACTATTGGTGCTTCCAGTGCTGCTTGCACTACTTGAGCTGTTATTGTTGAAAGAAGACCAGGAACCTGATGCCTCATTTTTATTAGGTTGGTTGAATTCGGCCACTTGAGTGTCAGAGATTTTCGGATGATTCTGGCCATTCTCTTGCTCACCATGCAATGATGGCCAGGTCACTTGATTTCTGCAATCAGGCCCGTCATTCTCCCGCCCTTTCCAAGGCCATGTTATCCCTTTCTTGTTCAACAATGCCTCTGCTTTTGAGCTCAAGATCTTGTGGAGACCTATTTTCGCTTCTGATTCATCACCATTTGTTTTGGTTGATTTTCCAGGGGAATTCTCTTCGGTGCCGAAGGCGCCATGTGGTGCATCTCCTCTTGGTGTACTTGGTCCACTAGATGGACCTTCCTTGTTATCACGATCAGAGCACTGACTCTCACCACTGCCACCTTCCCGTAGCATGCCATTCTCATCCATCTTGACCCTCGAACGAACTTTATTTGTAACCTTGTTAGCCTGTGTTATTCTAAATATCAGAAAGGAATACAGTAGCAAATAATAAAGAAAACATGCTATAGAGAAACAATGTTTCATTGCTACTCAATGGCATGCATATTTCTACTTTTTATATTACTCCCTCCGTCCGAAAATCCGTCCGAAAAAACTTGTCCCTCAAATGGATGTGTCTACCACCAAGTTAGTGCTAGATACAGCCATTCGAGGGACAGGCTTGGGACAAGCTTTTTCGGATGGAGGGAGTAATAAAGTAGTAACAGAACTCACCAAATTTGTTATCTTGGAGGCTATAGTAGACTGCTGGGGATCAAACGGATTTCTGTTCAACAAACTGGTTTTTCGATTACTGTTGCTGCAACTGCCATCACAACAGGAGGGGCTAGATGATTCTGAATGGGACCTGGCAGAGGTTGAAGGTCCACTGAGTATCTCCTCCAATGCGCGTGAATCACTTGAAACACAAATAATGCCCACCAAACTGCCATCCTCATCATAAAATGGAGTGTTGGTGCCAACAGCTAAAAACCTATCCCCTGCCTTGTTCTTAACTGGAAACTTCCCAGTCCAACTCTCACCCAAAGAAATGCGTCGAAACATATCATTTACCACACTGAGGTCACGGGAATCAACCAGCAGCATGAGTGCATCCTGACCAAGTACTTCTGATGCAGGATAACCATAGAGATTCTCTGCAGACCGATTCCTACATCATGGCAAATGAAAGGCTTTGGTGATAAGAAAGCATTAACAAGAACAAAAGAGAAGCAAAAGTCCATGCAGAACTGCAGACTAAAAAAAAATGTGATGTTTGTTTAGCACAGGTGGGAAGTAGGTACACGACTATCAAACTGTGTTGCTGAATCGATAAGCAATGCGACTCACACAAAAATGAAGACCCAAAACTTTGACCCATGTGCATCACTCAACTCTTGAAACAACAACGGCACAAGTGCCATGAAACCTTATTGTGTTATTTTACTATTACCAATCTGTTTCAATCATGCAAAAAAGCTTCACCTCAAATCAATATAAACTGTGACATAGCATGGACGATACGTAACTTGTACAGCCTGGGGTTGTACAAAGCTCTGACAAAATACCAGATTTCACCAAGTAGTAAGTTCCATCATCGCACGCATACATGGTTAAAATGCCACTAAAAGCACAACTCCCATTGGATGCATGGTCACTTCATTGCAGTATAACAAGAACAGTTGAACCGATGCCATCATTATCACCGCAGCAGCTCCTCGAGCATTTACAAGCTCACACAAAACAGGTCAGCAAACATTCAAGAAGTAGAAAGCTCACCAGTATATGATCCTTCCATCGAGGTCAAGAATGTGGACGGACTGCCCCAGCGACTGGAGCACCCTGCGGTACTGCCGCTCCGCCAGCCCAGCGCCCGTGGCGCCGCCTTCGGCCGCGGCACGGCCTTCCCGCTGCAGCGGCGACGAGTGCGAGAAGGACGCGGAGCCACGGCCCCACCCCCGCGGGCCTCCATCAAGTCCCCCGGAGAGCCGCCTCGAGGGCGCCGGCGCCGGCGCAGGATGAGGCGGCGCGCCGCGGCTGGGCGAGACGGACTGCGAGCGCCGGCGCTCCCCTCCGCCGCCGGTCGGTGGCAGCGCGAACTTGGACATCTCCTGCTTGAGCTGCGCCTGGCCCACCTCCAGCTGCCGGATCTTCTTCAGGAGCTCCTCCCCGCTGGATTCCATCCCCAGCAGCAGCGTGAACCAGAATCAAACCAGCGGCATCGCCGCCTTCCCGAGCGCTCGGAGGCCGCCTCGCTCACCCTCCGCGGCTCCTGGGAGCTCGAAAGGCCGCTCGCCTGTCGCCTGTCCCGAGGCAGGATGATTCGGGCTCAAAATGGAGCAAGAACCGGCATCAAATCCTCCTCCCGGAGATCCAGCCGCCGGCAGCCCAAGATTTCCCGAACAGAACCGGGCCAAATCCAGGAAAAGAAAAAGATCCTTCCTTGGGAGGGAGCTGTTCTTGGCTTCTGCTTGGAGCAAACAAGTAGCAGCTAGCTGGGGTTGGAAACTTGGAATCTATCTATCCATCCATCACACACACCCAAATGGGCGAACACCTAAACAATTAAATAATCAAGAAACCAGCGAGAGGGAGAGGAAGAAGATAAAAAAAGAAGCAAGCGTACAAGAGGGAGGGAGGGAGGAAATGATATAGGTGACCTGGTGGTGAGTTCCTCCTCCGGCGATTGGTCAGCCGGGCTATAAAAAACACGGCGGCTGCTCGCTGGCCTTGCGCAAGGTGATGATGGAAAGCTCCGGTCTTAGTTTTTATTTGGGCTTTGGAATTTTCCTGAAAAATTCATTTACTTGTCAATCTGCTTTGTTTTATTTATCTATCTTTTGATCCACACAGTAGGAGAGTAGAGGGGAGGGGGGCTGGCTGTCCTTGTCTCTATCCATCTACCTTGCTGCCAATGCCAACCTGTGGCGTCATCTGTCTAGAGAGAGCAGGGAGAAATGGGCGAATTGGTTGGTCCATTTTATCATTGGCCTTTCCCACTGGCGTTGCCACAATTGGGTTAGGGTTTGGCTTCTAACTGCCTCTTTGGTGTTTTGTGCTGCGTGATGTGCTCTCCCTTTTTTGTGCTACATGTTTGTGGGTGCATGTGGATCTCTTTCATGTTGATTGACTACATTGTTGCTATACAATTTTCCCTTCTTCCCTCACCCATAAGAATTTTATTGTTTCTTATTTTCTGCCAAGCAATTTGGATGAGAAAACACGACAAGATATGATAAATAAGTGTATTATTATTGGATACGCAAGAGCCATACAATATTGAAAGTCAACCATTTGTGTATTTTAAAATAATGTTGAAAACAAGATAAGCTGATTAACTTGCGGTTTGCCTTAAATCGGAATTTTTCCCTTCTAAGATAAGCAATTCATATATTTTGTAATATTTCTTTTCTTTTTTCTGGCAGGGAGAAAAAGAGTTTATAGATAAGCACCAAACATGTCTGCATTACATAATCATGTGCCTCACCAGGCCCTAGTCGAAGCCACAGTGTGCTTCTCCTTTCTACCGGAATTTGCTAAATAATGACTCATGGAGTTCTGCTCTCGCCTAACGTGCTTGATTACCAGCTATCTTTCTTCCTGAAGATATGTGTTGATTTCACGAACCATCATAGAATGCAAAGATCTATCATCATCGGCAACTTGTATCATGTGTGTCAACTAAAGGCGGTCGGATTGCACCACAATAGGCACCGACGTCCACTAGATAGCTAGAGCTAAGACCTCCATGCATGCAGTAGCTAGAGCGAGGAGTATTGATGCAGCTCTCGACGGGATAAGAATATGAGCGCCCCAGATTCGTCATGCAAGATCATCCATGCACCTGCCTCGTTTTCTCGTTCACAAAAGGAACCATCAATGTTCAAAGTAGTCCAGACCGACGACGGTGATTCTCAGCGTAATGCTGGGATGTTGCCTTGTTCCACATGTGGAAGCACTCTTTGAGGGAGAGGAACACCAACTGACATCTTGCCCTTAACTTGGCCCGCATTAGGGTGGTTCTTGATGGACACCGGCGATTTGACATAGCTCAATAGGAATCGCTTCGATGCCTCCACCTCCGATGGTTGCTTGTGATGCGCAATCGCGCAACTGATGTGCCAGTTGCACCATAATGTCATCACCAATGTTAACTGCCCCCTCTCCGGTAGATTAGCAAGGGTGTGGAGCAACCATTCAGGCCCTAAGTTCACTAGTTGATGAAGCTCCGGAGTTTCCAGTGTTGCACCATTGCTTGCCAAAGCGCCACCATTCATGGACATCTGCAGAGGGCATGAAAAGTATCCTCCAACTCGGTCGCAGAGAGAAGGAATAAGTTGGAAACCTCAAATGTATGATGTTCTTCATTCACCGACCCAAGTAGGCAGAGAATCAGTTGCAACACACTCCTTAGGAGGGACCGATCTCATCTCCATAATAAAGCCCAGAGGGCTCATCGCCCGTTCGATGCCTTGCTTGCTATGATTGAAGAAGGACGAAGAGGTTCATCGAGCACCAACTAGTACGCGCTCCAGACGGTGAACGCACCACTCAGTTCTGCTTCCCACGCCAGCACATCCTCCCCGAGGCAAGGGGATGATCTGATTTTGACTATCTACTCAATGTCGACTGGAAGGAAGTATTGCTGCAATAAACCAACTCCCCAGTTGCAATGATCGTCCAATAATTCAGATATACCCTCAGCAACCTACATCGTCCTGTGGGCAAATTGGCCTACCAGAGCCTACATTTTGGGATCAATCTTTTTGCGCCAGATTTGAACCGATCATCCATTTCCCACTATCCAAACTAAGACTTTTTGAGAAGTTAAAGGCCATGTTGAACTGCTTGCCAAGTAGGTGAAGAAGCATCAGAAAAATTGATGTCCTCCATGTTGTCGTTGAGGAAGTATCGCGCCTTGAGAAAACTTGAGCATAAGGTGTCAGGGGCGGAAAGCACTCCCCCAAGCTCATCATGCGAGCAGCGCTTGGTCAAAAAGGCGGACCCCATGAATCCGAGGCTGCCATGTGACTTTGGTCGCATCAGAGCCTCCCAGGCACACTAGTGCTTCCCTCCCCTTCTCGACTCCCCATCGGTAATTCCGAACCATGCATGTGAGGTCATCACATGTGGTTGCATGTAATCAGAAGACGCTCATCAAGTAACTTGGGAGTGCTTGGGCTATGACCTTATTAACACCTCCTTGTTGCTTTGAACCATTTGAGAGTCACATCGAAGGATAAGCCTCTTTGTATTCTTAAACGGCCTTTAGGCAAGCGCTAATTAGGGGTCGACAATCCCAAGTACTTCTATTCGAGGTTAACATTCTCCACTTCTGGAACTTGAGTAACATCGGTCTTTTCACCTGCTTGTTAGTGCTCTCCAAACAAAATAGAGTTTCTTTCAGTATTATTCAATTGCCTAGTAGCTCTTGCATAATTCTCCAAGACTCCTTTAATTTAGACAGTCTCAGCCTCGGTTGCCCGGAAGAATAGCAGCATGTCATTGATACATCTCCAACGTACCTATAATTTTTTATTGTTCCATGATATTATAGTATCAATCTTGGATGTTTTATATATATTTACAAGCAACTATATATCATTTTTTGGTACTAACCTACTAACTTAGTGCCCAGTGCTAGCCGCTATGTTTTGCTTGTTTTTGACTTTGCAGAATATCAATACCAAACGAAAGTCCAAATGCCACAAATTTTTTTGGAGATTTTTCTGGCAATAAGAGACTCTGGAAGCTTTTGGAGGGGACGAGAAGATGGAGTAGTGGCCCACAAGGCACTAGGGCATGCCCCGGTAGCTTGTGGGGCCCACGTGGCTTCGTTCGACCTAACTCCGCCTCTATAAATTCTCAAAAATTAGGAAACCAACCAGCAGGGAGTCCATGAAATACCTTTTCCACCATCGCAAGCCTCTATTGTCGAGAGATCCCATCTGGGGACCTTTTCTAGCACTCCGCCAGAGGGGGATTCAATCACGGAGGAGCTCTACATCAACCTTGCCACCCTTCGATGATGCGTGAGTACTTTACCATAGACATACTCATGGAAATATGCCCTAGAGGCAATAATAAAATGGTTATTATTATATTTTCTTAATCATGATAAAGGTTTATTATTCATGCTAGAATTATATTGACCAGGAACTTAAATACATGTGTGGATACATAAACAAATACCGTGTCCCTATTGGGCCTCTACTAGACTAGCTCGTTGATCAAAAGATGGTTAAGGTTTCCTAACCATAGACATGAGTTGTCATCTGATAATGGGATCACATCATTAGGAGAATGATGTGATGGACAATACCCATCCGTTAGCTTAGCATATTGATCATTCAGTTTATTGCTATTGCTTTCTTGATGACAAATACATAGTCCTTCGATTATGAGATTATGCAACTCCCGGATACCGAAGGAATACCTTGTGTGCTATCAAACGTCACTATGTAACTAGGTGATCATAAAGATGCTCTAAAGGTATCTCCGAAGGTGTTTGTTGAGTTGGCATAGATCGAGATTAGGAGTTGTCACTCCGAGTATCGGAGAGGTATCTCTGGGCCCTCTCGGTAATACACATCATAAGAAGCCTTGCAAGCAAAGTGACTAAGGAGTTAGTTGCAAGATGACGTATTACAGAACGAGTAAAGAGACTTGCCGGTAACGAGATTGAATTGGTATGAAGATACCGACGATCGAATCTTGGGCAAGTAGCATACCGATGGACAAAGCGAATTACATATGTTGTCATAAGGTTCGACCGATAAAGACCTTTGTAGAATATGTAGGAGCAAATATGGACATCTAGGTTCGGCTATTTGTTATTGACCGGAGAGGTGTCTCGGTCATGTCTACATAGTTCTCGAACCCATAGGGTTCGCACGCTTAACGTTCGTTGACGATATAGTGTTATATGAGTTATAGATTTGGTGACCTAATGTTGTTCGGAGTCCCATATGATATCACGGACATGACGAGGAGCTCTGGAATGGTCCGGAGGTAAATATTGATATATAGGACGATGATATTTGGACACCGAAAGAGTTTCGAGATGTACCAGATAGAAATCGGGTCACTGGAAGGGGTTCCGGACAACCCCGGGAGGTTAATGGGCCATATGGGCCAAAAGGGGGGAACACACCAGCCCACAAGGGGATGGCGCGCCCCTCCTAGGCCGCAGCTGAAAGCACAAGTGCTCCCTGGGTGATTTTGGTAATTAATGTCAACATATCTCGTGTTGGACTAATACTTTCATCTAGTATAGTTCATATAAGTTCAACATTGGAGTGACAGGACAAGAGGATGTGGAACCCCTTCAAGATGTTAAGGACAAACATTGGAAAAATCTCAAGACTCTTCATTTTCATTTTAGTGATCCAAGATCACATTGAGTCCATAGGAAAGCCAATACTATTAAAAGGGGATGAGGTGTTGCTTAATGGCTTGCTTGCTCAGAGTGCTTAGTGATATGCTCCAAATCCCTCAACCACTTTCTCATTTCCACATATGTCCTAAACCCAAAGTCAAACTCGGCCCCACTGATTTGATCTATTCGGCGCCACAGAGTTCACTTGACATAGCCACTGCTAGAAACCCTAATCAGTTCGGTCTCACCGATGGGATCTCGGTCTCACCGAGATGGCCCTGCAAACTCTTTGTTGCCTATTGCAATTATTTTGGTCCCACCGAGTTTGCTTGACTAAGTCTCTGTTTGCTTATTGCTAAAATTGGTCTCACCGGGTTAATGCAATTGGTCTCACCGAGATGAGGTTTTGCCCTAACCCTAGCACATCGGTCCCATCGAGTTGACCTTGTCGGTCCCACCAAAAACTCTAACATTCACATTTTGAACCAGAACGGTCTGACCAGTTTCACTATTCGGTCCCACCGAGTTTGGTAAATTATGTGTAATGGCTAGATTTTGTGTGGAGGCTATATATACCCCTCCACCCCTTCTCCATTTGAGAGGGAGCCATCAGAACGTGCCTACACTTCCACTACTCATTTTCTGAGAGAGAACCACCTACTCATGTGTTGAGACCAAGATATTCCAATCCTACCACAAGATTCTTGATCTCTAGCCTTCCCCAAGTTGCTTTCCACTCAAATTATCTTTCCACCATATCCAAATCTGTGTGAGAGAGTTGAGTGTTGGGGAGACTATCATTTGAAGCACAAGAGCAAGGAGTTCATCATCAACACACCATCTATTACCTTTTGGAGAGTGGTGTCTCGTAGATTTGTTAGATGTCACTTGGGAGCCTCCCTCAAGATTGTGGAGTTGAACCAAGGAGTTTGTAAGGGCAAGGAGATCGCCTACTTCGTGAAAATCTACCCAAGTGAGGCAAGTCCTTTGGGGGCGATGGCCATGGTGGGATAGACAAGGTTGCTTCTTCATGGACCCTCCGTGGGTGGAGCCTTCCATGGACTCGCGCAACCGTTACCCTGTGCGGGTTGAAGTCTCCATTAATGTGGATGTACGATAGCACCACCTATCGGAACCACGCCAAAAATCTCCATGTCTACATTGTGTTTGCTCCGTCCAAACTCCTTCCTTCTACCTTCATATGCAATGATTTACATTCCACTGCTATACTCTTAGAATTGCATGTGTAGGTTGATTGTTTGACTTGTGTTAAGTTGCTAAAATAGGCCAAGACTTAAAATTGGGGAAAAGGCTAGATTTTTATTTGGTCAAGTAGTCTAATCACCCCCCTCTACACATACTTTCGATCCTACAACACCCTTTAGCGAGAGAAGGAAAGGGGGGAGTCGGCCTCCCCTTCCTTTCCTCTCCCTCCTTTCCTTCCCTCCTCCGGAAAATTAGGAAGGGGGCGCGGCCAGGGCAGGAGCCTAAGTAGGATTTGGACCTACTTGGGGCGCCTCCTGGCTGCTACCCTCTCCCCCGCCTATATAGATGTGGGAGGGGGGCGCCACACATAACCACGACAATCTCTTAGTCGTGCGTGGCGCCCCCCTCCACCGTTTACACCCTCGGTTATATTTTCGTAGTGCTTAGGCGAAGCCCTGTGAAGATAGCTTCACCATCACCATCACCATGCCATCGTGTTGCCGGAACTCATCCACTAATTTGTCGTCTTGCTGGATCAAGAAGGTGAGGACGTCACCGAGCTGAACGTGTGCTGAACGCGGAGGTGACGTACGTTCGGTACTCGATCGGTTGGATCGCGAAGAAGTTCAACTACATCAACCGCGTTAATAAACGCTTCTGCTTACGGTCTACGAGGGTACATAGGCACACTCCTCCCTCTCATTGCTATGCATCTCCATGGATAGATCTTGTGTGTGCATAGATTTTTTTCGTTTTTCATGCAACATTTCCCAACAACGGCATCCGAGCCAGGTCTATGCATACATGATATGCATGAGTAGAACACAAAGAGTTGTGGGCAGTGATAGTCATACTTCTTACCACCAACGTCTTATTTTGATTTAGCGGTATTGTGGGATGAAGCGGCCCGGACCAACCTTACATGTCCACGTACATGAGACCGGTTCCACTGACATACATGCAACTTGTTTTGCATAAAGGTGGTTGGTGGGTGTTTGTTTCTCCTACTTTAGTTGAATTGAATTTGACTACAGCCGGTCCTTGAAGAAGTTTAAAACATCAAACTTGATGAATCACCGTTGTGGTTTTTGCGTAGGTAAGAACGGTTCTTGCTAGAAGCCCGTATCAGCCACGTAAAACTTGCAACAACAAAGTAGAGGACGTCTAACTTGCTTTTGCAGGGCATGTTGTGATGTGATATGATCAAAATATGATGTGATATATTTTGATGTATGAGATGATCATGTTTTGTAATATAGACAACCGGCAGGAGCCTTAGGGTTGTCTCTTTAGTGTATGAAATGCAAGCTCCATGTAATTGCATTACTTTATCGCTATGCGTTAGTAATAGTTGTAGAAGTAATAGTTGGCGAGATGACCCGACGCAACAATGGAGATCAAGGTGTCAAGCCGGTGATGATGGAGATCATGACGATGCTTTGGATATGGAGATCAGAAACACAAGATGATGATGGCCATATCATGTCACATATTTTAATTGCATGTGATGTTTATCCTTTATACATCTTATTTTGCTTAGAACGGTGGTAGCATTATAAGATGATCCCTTCACTAAATTTGAAGATAAAAGTGTTCTCCCCGAGTATGCACCGTTGCCCAAGTTCGTTGTTTCGAAGCACCTCGTGATGATCGGGTATGATAGACTCTACCTTCACATACAACGGATGTAAGCCAGATTTACACACGCAGAATACTTGGGTTAAACTTGACGAGCCTAGCATGTACAGACATGGTCTCAGAACACTGGAGACCGAAAGGTCGAACGTGAGTCATATAGTAGATATGATCAACATAAAGATGTTCAGCATTCATGACTACCCCATCTCACGTGATGATCGGACATGGGTTAGTTGATTTGGATCATGTATCACTTAGACAACTTCAGGGATGTTGATTTAAGTGGGAGTTCATTAGTAATTTGATTAATTGAACTAAGATTTATCATGAACATAGTCAAAATGTCTTTGCAAATTATGTTATAGTTCAATAGCTCGCGATGTAGCTTCCCTATTTTTTTGATATGCTCCTAGAGAAAACAAAGTTGAAAGATGATGGTAGCAATAATTCGGACTGGGTCCATGATCTGAGGATTATCCTCATTGCTGCACAGAAGAATTATGTCCTTGATGCACAGCTAGGTGATAGACCTTTTGGAGGAGCAGATGTAGACGTTCTGAACTTTTGGCAAGCATGATATTACAGGAGCATCAAGCAGTTTTAGGGCAATTTCAGGGCCTTCTTTGTGGTTGCCTGTTGATTATTATTTAGAGATTGGGAGAGATGGGGTGAGCAAAGTTCTATCAGTATTTAGATTTGGGACTTCAGAACTTGAAGAGCATCAGGTGTGTGCCACTATGCAAGGCACTGGAAGAGAAGTTTTGCCCCGCTATGATGGTATCATGATCTAGATCCTAAAGGAGTTATCCAGCAGTCAGTTGCATAGACCTGGAAAAACTACCAATATTCTCATGCTTTGGTGATATTGCACTTTCAATTGGAGAGAATTTTTAGAAGCATTTGATCTATGCAATGTCAATACTACAAAAGGCAGCAGATTTGTCGGTGCCCACAAATGCAACCGATAATGAAATGCTTAACTACATCAATCAACAGAGAAATGGTGTCTTGGAGGCCTGTTTTGTGGCTAAATCACCGTTGAAATTTCTTGGGGGTATCCACAAGATCATCTATCATCCGGATGAATCAGGTGATATCCATCTAAATCTATTAGCACATATTGTTTTCATTAAAGAACAATTACTCTGGCTTGCGAATTTTTTTGATGCAGGACAATTGTTCACTGCAAGGGTGATGGTCGTGTCATGGATATATAGCTCGCGTCACCATTATCATGCGCTGCATCTACCCGTGCCATAATGCTCAGCGGACGTATGTGCAAACCGCAGCCTCGGCGGCCCAGTCTACATCAACATGACGCGGCTGACTCGCCAACCGGGTTAGATTTCATACTTTCTTGACCAGGCGTGAGCACCAAACGGCTGTTGCTGCCTTTAAAGCAATCATGTGGCCTGAGTGCCAAATGGTTGTTGCTTCCTTTAAAGCAATCATGTGGCCTAAGTGCCAAACGGCTGTTGCGGACTTGAAAGCAATCATGTGGCCTAAGTGCCAAATGGTTGTTGCTGCCTTTTAAAGCAATCATGTGGCCTAAGTGTCAAATGACTATTGCAGCCTTGAAAGCAATCATGTGGCCTGAGTGCCAAACGGCTATTGCTGCCTCTAAAGCAATCATGTGGCCTAAATGCCAAACGGCTGTTGCGGCCTTGAAAGCAAACATAAGGCCTGAGTGTCGAATGACTATTGCGGCCTTCAAAGCAAATATGCGGCTTGTACACCAACTTTTTCGGTCATGTCTCGAAAGCTGGTCTAACGAATATTTGAGATTTGCATATTTTCTGTTTTGGTTTTCAGATATTTTATGCTCTCAATTATTTGCTTTTTATGAATCCCCTGGTTATACCAACTCCGGGTTATCTGGCTTATATTTGAGTCTTTGGGTTATCACCCGTCCTGGCTTTTGACTTTAAGTCGCTAGTATAATTTTGGCTATAATCCACCATCATAATCTTTTCAAATGATTGTTTATGACCATGAGTCTCTGGGTTATAACCCGCCTTGGATTCGAGCCTTAAAAGTTGACTTATGAATTATATTATTATGCATATTTGCAATTTTTATAACATCTCTGTTTGCAGGGATTATTAGTTCTTGATGTTTACAAAGGCTATAAGCAGCGGGGTTACAAAGATCCCCGATTACAATGAATGCACATTAAGTCGCCATCGGCCAAGAGCCACTGAGTATTTAACTCTGGATTTGCTTGTCAACGGACAAATCTTGTGATTGTTTTCATACCAGATTATATTATTCCAATCTTGAATAGCCAACATGACTGGATTTTCATTATGGTTGTTAACCAGTATTTATTGATTGAGGGTTTCATACCGGATTATATTTTTCAAATCTTTAATAGCCAAACATGGCTGGAATTTCATTATGGTTATCATAACCAGTATTGGATGATTGAGGTTTTTGAAAGCCCCTTCAGAGTAATGGCTATTATTCCTTCATCCAAAAATACCAGCTCACAGCAGAGAGCGTGGTTCAATATTGATATGCAAGGCTTTCAACAACATCATCTGGACAGTGGATATGATTTATTCTACAATGGAAGGAATAGTTCCGAGTCGATGCAAGCACACAACCCAACACTTGGGGGCTACATTATTAAATCAAGATTACATCAAGTATGTAAGTCCCATGTCACCGCAAGCATGTACCATGGCACTTGGGGGCTAATGCAAGTTGCTCTTCAAATCATTACATTGTCAACAGACTCGGTTATCTCAAGAAGATGAGCCGGCCTTATATCTTTTTTCTAAGTCCCAGCACAGTATTTTCTTACTGAGCCGGCCCTTGGGGGCTACACATTGCTTATCAAGTCTATTAAATCAGATATGTATAAGTCCTTGCTTATTATTGCATAATGACCTGGCCTTGGGGGCTACACTGGTTGAAGTTTTATGAGCATAAGAAATTTTCAAGTCCCAGGTTGCTGCAGGCAAGACAACCCGGTACTTGGGGGCTACATATGTGGAACATTCAACTTATGGCTGGTGACTCAGATGAACAATCCGGATTTCTCTAGAGTTGCAGTATTTATATTGAAGCAAGTCTTAAAGATATCACTATGTTCCCCTCTAAAGACTTGGGGGCTATAGAAGTTTGCAAAGGTTATCTCCTCCGAGCAATTCAAACAACTTAAACATCATAGGGATTTTTTCGTTGAATTCTGAAGTATTGAAAGTTTGCACAACATTAGACGAATTTTATCAAGACAAGGTAGTTGAAGATAATAAGGGTTAATTTTTCTCCAAGGAGCCAGCATCAGTTATTGATATGATAGAGATTCAAAAAAAATTGGAGCTGGTCAACTAGTATTTTTTGAGTGAGCCGGTCCCTTTACATATTCTTATTTTAAGGGTTTAGCATGAATAAATTCAAAACTAAACTGGGGGCTAATGTTGGGGATATTCCCCACGACCAAGACCCGGCTCATAAGGATAAGCCGCCCTAAGGCTTAAGTCATCTCTGGGTTTAAGTTGCCATGACGTTAAGTCATCTTAGATCCTGACCCGGCTGGTGAGACCCGTCAGACAGTCTTTAACCCAGTAGATAGTTGTAAGCCGACAGATAGTCTCTAACCGGACAGACAGTTATGACCTGGCAGACAGTCTTTAACCCAGCAGACAGTTGTAAGCCGGCAGACAGTCTCTAACCCGACAGACAGTTATGACCCGACAGACAATTATGGCCCGGTAGACAGTTATGACCCGATAGACAGATTGTGACTCGGCAGATGCATGGAGTCACAGAGATGAGTCGCCTGGGGTTAAGAAGCCCAAGACGTTAAGAAGCCCACGGTGAGAGGTCAGAATAATTTAAGTCTTAATCCGACTTGGACTCTACATGTAACCCGCCCCTTCAACTTATATAAGGAGGGGCAGGGCGCCCCAAGAGGTCAAGTTTTTCTAGACGTCTCAATAGACAGGTCTCAATCGACAAGTCTTAGACAAGATAAAAGTAGATGCTCTTGAGATAGAGGTAGCAAAACTTCATCCTTGTAACCAAGATCGTCATCATTATCAATATCAATCAAGCAGGATGTAGGCTTTTACCTCCATCATGAGGGGCCGAACCTGGGTAAAATCTCGCGTCTCTCGTCCCACTCAACCCCTCTCAAGCTACCAGTTAGATGCGTTGGCCTCATGACTAAGTCCTTTTCATGAGGACATCTGCCATGACAAATCCAAGGCATTAATAGTTTTTAAGGCACCATGCTTTATGGCTTAGAACCGGGACTTCAAAACCGTTTTGAACGCCACGGAGCATATGAGATGTTCCAAGAGCTGAAATTGGTATTTCAGACTCATGCCCATGTCGAGAGATATGAGACCTCTGACAAGTACTTTGCCTACAATACGGAGGAGAATAGCTCAGCTAGTGAGCACGTGCTTAGAATGTCTGAGTACTACAATCGCTTCAATCAAGTGGGAGTTAATCTCCCATATAAGATAGTGATTGACTGCGTTCTCTAGTCACTATCACCAAGCTACTAGAACTTCATGATGAACTATAATATGCAAGGGATGACGAAAATGATTCCCGGGCACTTTGCGATGCTCGATAAGGTAGAAATCAAGAAAGAGCATCAAGTGTTGATGGTTAACAAGACCACTAGTTTCAAGAAAAAAGGGCAAGGGAAAGAAAGGGAACTTCAAGAAGAATGGCAAGCAAGTTGACACTCCCGTGAAGAAGCCCTAAGCTGGACTTAAGCCTGAAACTGAGTGCTTCTACTACAAAGGGAATGGTCACTAAAAGTAGACCTGCCCCAAATATTTGGTGGACAAGAAGGATGGCAAAGTGAACAGAGGTATATTTGATATACATGTTATTGATGTGTACCTTACTAGTATTCGTAGTAGCCCCTGGGTATTTGATACTGAAGGAAATATGCCCTAGAGGCAATAATAAAGTTGTTATTTTATATTTCCTTATTCATGATAAAGGTTTATTATTCATGCTAAAATTGTATTGATCAGAAACTTAAATACATGTGTGAATACATAAACAAATATCGTGTCCCTAGTAAGCCTTTACTAGACTAGCTCGTTGATCAAAGATGGTTAAGGTTTCCTAACCATAGACATATGTTGTCATTTGATAACGGGATCACATCATTAGGAGAATGATGTGATGGACAAGACCCATCTGCTAGCTTAGCATACTGATCGTTCAGTTTATCGCTATTGCTTTCTTGATGACAAATACATATTCCTTCGACTATGAGATTATGCAACTCACAGATACCGGAGGAATACCTTGTGTGCTATCAAATGTCACAACATAATTAGGTAATCGTAAATATGCTCTACAGGTATCTCCGAAGGTGTTTGTTGAGTTGTGATACGTCTTCGTCGTATCTATAATTTTTGATTGTTCCATGCCAATATTATTCAACTTTCATATACTTTTGGCAACTTCTTATATTATTTTTGGGACTAACATATTGATCCAGTGCCCAATGCCAGTTCCTGTTTGTTGCATGTTTTATGTTTCGCAGAAACCCAATATCAAATGGAGTCCGAACGGGATAAAAATGGACGGAGCTTATTTTTGGAATATTTATGATTTTGGGAAGTAAAATCAACGCGAGACGGTGCCCGAGGTGGCCACGAGACAGGAGGCGCACCTGCCTTCCCTGGGCGTGCCCCTGACCCTCGTGGGCCCCTCGTAAGGCATTTGATGCCCTTCTTTGGCCGCAAGAAAGCTAATTTTCGAAAAAAATCTGGGCGAAGGTTTCAATCCAATCGGAGTTACGGATCTCCAAATATAAAAGAAACGGTGCCAGGGCAGAATCCAAGAACGCAGAAATAGAGAGAGACAGAGAGACAGATCCAATCTCGAAGGGGCTCTTGCCCCTCCCATGCCATGGGAGCCAAGGACCAGAGGGGAAACCCTTCTCCCATCTAGGGAGGAGGTCAAGGAAAAATAAGAAGATGGGGGCTTCTCTCCCCCTTGCTTCCGGTGGCACCGGAGCGCTGCCGGGGCCATCATCATCAACACGATCTACACCAACACCTCCGCCATCTTCACCAACATCTCCATCAACTTCCCCCTTCTATATTCAGCGGTCCACTCTCCCGCAACCCGTTGTACCCTCTACTTAAACATGATGCTTTATGCTTCATATTAATCCAATGATGTGTTGCCATCCTATGATGTTTGAGTAGATTTTCATTGTCCTATCGGTGATTGATGAATTGCTATGATTGGTTTAATTTGCTTGTGGTTATGTTGCTGTCCTTTGGTGCCCATCATATGAGTGCGCACGTGGATCACACCATAGGGTTAGTTGTATGTTGATAGGACTATGTATTGGAGGGCAAGAGTGACAGAAGCTTCTAGCCAGCATAAAAATTGATGCATACGGGATTGAAGGGGGACCAATATATATTAATGCTATGGTTGGGTTTTACCTTAATGAACGTTAGTAGTTGTGGATGCTTGCTAATAGTTTCAATCATAAGTGCATAGAATTCCAAGTCAGGGATGACATGCTAGCAGTGGCCTCTCCCACATAAAACTTGCTATCGGTCTAGTAAAGTAATCAGTTGCTTAGGGACAATTTCACAACTCCTACCACCACTTTTTCACACTCGCTATATTTAATTTATTGCTTCTTTATCTAAACAGCCCCTACTTTTTATTTACGTGCTTTTTATTATCTTGCAAACCTATCCAACAACACCTACAAAGTACTTCTAGTTTCATACTTGTTCTAGGTAAAGCGAACACTAAGCATGCGTAGAGTCGTATCAGTGGCAGATAGGACTTGAGAGAATATTTGTTCTACCTTTAGCTCCTCATTGGGTTCGACACTCTTACTTATCGAAAGAGGCTACAATTGTCCCCTGTACTTGTGGTTTATCAAGACCTTTTTCTGGCGCTGTTGCCGGGGAGTCATAGCATGGGGTGAATATTCTCGTGTGTTCTTGTTTGCTTTATCACTAAGTAATTTTTATTTGCTATTCTTAGTTGTTCTCTATCTTTAGTTATGGATATGGAACACGAAATACCAAAAAAATTAGGTGTACTTGATACTCATGGAGATGGGGAACCTCCTAAAACCCTCGATGCTCGTTATGTGAAAGACATTATGTACTACTTTAATAATCCTGAGAAAACCCCATTCAATTATGTTATGGGAGACACATTGGATCAACGTGAATACTCTAGGGATTATCGCTTGACACAAAAAGGGAAACTATTATGGGATCAAATTCATATGTTACGTTGGTATGCTAGGCAACTATACTTGAACTATGATATTAATTGTTGCTCCAGGATGAAGGCTCCACACCTTCCCTTTTCATGCAAATTTAATGATGATAAAACCTTGGCTTCCTATGCTAATGGTATATATGATTACTATGATGTTGAACAAATTGAGGAATTTGTTGCTTTTAAAGGTGCTTATGAAATTGAATCTTTGTTTGAAAAGTATGAAGCTTTAGATGATGATGTTTATAGGCCTGAAAATTATGCTATATTGAAATATTGCTATGAAAATTATGAATATAACTACAATATTGATGCGTTTATTGAGAAAGTCTCGCTGTCCAAGAAGAGACTAATATTTTGCAGGAAGCTATGGAAGAAGAAATTGATGAAACTGTAAGCTCATTGGATGAAAAGGATGAGGAGGAGAGCGAAGAACAAAAGGAGGAAGAGCGGATTGATCACCCGTGCCCACCTTCTAATGAGAGTAACTCTTCAACTCATACATTGTTTAATTCCCCTTCGTGCTTACCGAAGGATGATTTCTATGATCCCTTTAATTCATTTGAAATATCCCTTTTTCATGATGCTTGCTATGCTTGTGGCCAAGATGCCAATATGAATAATGCTTATGGAGATGAACTTGCTATAGTCCCTTATGTTAAACATGAAATTGTTGCTATTGCACCCACACATGATAGTCCTGTTATCTTTTTGAATTCTCCAAACTACACTATATCGGAGAAGTTTGTGCTTATTAAGGATTATGTTGATGGGTTGCATTTTACTATTGCACATGATTATTTTGATAGATATAATATGCATGTGCTTGTTGCTCCAACTTGCAATTATTATGAGAGAGGAACTATATCTCCACCACTCTATGTTTCCAATATGATAAAATTGCAAGAAACTGTTTATACTATGCATTGGCCTTTACTTGGTGTGCATGAATTGTTCTTTTATGACATGCCAATGCATAGGAAGAGAGTTAGACTTTGTTGTTGCATGATATATGTTATTTTGTGCTCACTACTAAATTACAAATCATTGTTAATTAAAATTGGCTTTGATATACCTTGGGATCCGGGTGGATTCATTACTTGAGCACTATATGCCTAGCTTAATGGCTTTAAAGAAAGCGCTACTAGGGAGACAACCCGGAAGTTTTAGAGAGTCATTTATTTCTGTTGAGTTCTTTTATATAGTTTAAAAACAAAAAAAAATAAAGAGGGGAACCCAAAACTTTTCAAAAAGGAAAGTGAAAGTGAGAAAGACGAGCATTGTTAAAGTGGGAGCTAGCCTTGAACTTTGTTCATGCTCACGAAAACTTTGTGAATCTTGATTACAAAAACTTTTCATCAAAAATAATTATCCCCTTGTACAATTCCATTGTATTATAAAAATAATGTGCCAAGGTTTGCCTTTATGATGTTTACAATGCTTGTTGGTTTGTGCGGTGCAGGACAATAACTTTGGCTGCAGTTCTCGATTTTACATTTTTTTATGGAACATCAATTGGTTATGATTCCTTTTGCACTGTCTTTCTGTACAAATTGTTTATTTTTCCTAATTTTGGCAGAATTTTTGGGGTACCATAAGTATGGTGAATGTTCAGATTGCTACAGACTATTCTGTTTTTGACAGATTCTGTTTTTGATGCATAGTTTGCTTGTTTTGATGAATCTATCAATTTATCAGTGGATTAAGCCATGGAAAAGCTATATTAAAGTAGACACAATGCAAAAACAAAATATGAATTGGTTTGCTACAGTACTTAGAGTAGTGATTTGCTTTATTATACTAACGGATCTTACCGAGTTTTCTGTTGAAGTTTTGTGTGGATGAAGTGTTTGATCGAGAAGGTCTCGATATGAGGAAAAGGAGGAGAGGAAAGAGCTCAAGTTTGGGGATGCCCAAGGTATCCCAAGTAAATATTCAAGGAGACTCAAGCGTCTAAGCTTGGGGATGCCCCGGAAGGCATCCCCTCTTTCTTCAACAAGTATCGGTATGTTTTCGTATTCGTTTCGTTCATGCGACATGTGCAAGTCTTGGAGCGTCTTTTGCATTTAGTTTTCACTTTTCTTTTATGCGCCATGCTGGTATGAGATAGTCCTTGGTTGATTTATAGAATGCTCATTGCACTTTACTTAAATTTTTTGAGTTATAGAATGCTTCATGTGCTTCGCTTATATCAATTGAAGTTTGGATTGCCTGTTTCTCTTCACATAGAGAACTGCCATTTATAGAATGCTCTTTTGCTTCACTTTTATTTGTTAGAGCATGGACATATCTTTTGTAGAAAGAATTAAATTCTCTTGCTTCACTTATATCTATTTAGAGAGATGCCAGGAATTGGACATTCACATGGTTAGTCATAAAATCCTACATAAACTTGTAGATCGCTGAATATGATATGTTTGATTCCTTGCAATAGTTTTGTGATATAAAGATGGTGATATTAGAGTCATGCTAGTGGGAGACTCTAGATTAGTAGAAATACTTGTGTTGAGGTTTGTGATTCCCGTAGCATGCACGTATGGTGAACCGCTTTGTGATGAAGTTGGAGCACAATTTTATTTATTGATTGTCTTCCTTATGAGTGGCGGCCGGGGACAAGCGATAGTCTTTTCCTACCAATCTATCCCCCTAGGAGCATGCGCGTAGTGCTTTTTTTTCAATGGCTTGTAGATTTTTGCAATAAGTATATGAGTTCTTTATGACTAATGTCGATTCCATGGATTATACGCACTCTCACCCTTCCATCCTTGCTAGCCTCTTCGGTAACGTGCATTGCCCTTTCTCACCTCGAGGGTTGGTGCAAACTTCACCGGTGCATTCAAACCCCGTGATACGATACGCTCTATCACACATAAGCCTCCTTATATCTTCCTCAAAACAGCCACCATACCTACCTATCATGGCATTTCCATAGCCATTCCGAGATATATTGCCATGCAACTTCCATCATCATCATATACATGACTTGAGCATTCATTGTCATATTGCTTTTCATGATCGTAAGATAGCTAGCATGATGTTTTCATGGCTTGCCCGTTTTTTGATGTCATTGCTACACTAGATCATTGCACATCCCGGTACACCGCCGGAGGCATTCATATAGAGTCATATCTTTGTTCTAGATATCGAGTTGTAATATTGAGTTGTAAGTAAATAAAAGTGTGATGATCATCATTATTAGAGCATTGCCCCAGTGAGGAAAGGATGATGGATACTATGATTCCCCCACAAGTCGGGATGAGACTCCAGACTTTATGAAAAATAAAAGAGGCCAAAGAAGCCCAAATAAAAAAAGAGGCCAAAGAAGCCCACCAAAAAAATAAAAAAAGGAAAAAGGGGGAAAATGAGAGAAAAAGAGAGAAGGGGCAATGTTACTATCCTTTTACCACACTTGTGCTTCAGAGTAGCACCATGTTCTTCATAGAGAGAGTATCCTATGCTTTCACTTTCATATACTAGTGGGAATTTTCATTATAGAACTTGGCTTGTATATCTGATGATGGGCTTCCTCAAATGCCCGAGGTCTTCATGAGCAAGCAAATTGGATGCACACCCACTTAGTTTCCAGTTTGAGCTTTCATACACCTATAGCTCTTAGTGCATCCGTTGCATGGCAATCCCTACTCACTCACATTGATATCTATTAATGGGCATCTCCATAGCCCGTTGATACGTCTAGCTGATGTGCGACTTTCTCCTTTTTTGTCTTCTCCACATAACCCCCACCATCATATTCTATTCCACCTATAGTGCTATGTACATGGCTGTATTGCGTGAAAGTTGAAAAAGTTTTAGATTACTAAAGTATGAAACAATTGCTTGTCTTGTCATCAAGGTTGTGCATCATTCAATATTTTGTGTGATGAAGATAGAGCATATCCAGACTATATGATTTTGTAGGGATAACTTTCTTTGGCCATGTTGTTTTGAAAAGACATGATTGCTTTATTAGTATGCTTGAAGTATTATTGTTTTTATGTCAAATGATAGACTATTGCTTTGAATTACTCGTGTCTTAATATTCATGCCATGATTAGACATATGATCAAGATTATGATAGGTAGCATTCCACATCAAAAATTATCTTTTTTATCATTTTCCTACTCGAGGACGAGCAGGAATTAAGCTTTGGGATGCTGATACGTCTCCATCGTATCTATAATTTTTGATTGTTCCATGCCAATATTATTCAACTTTCATATACTTTTGGCAACTTCTTATATTATTTTTGGGACTAACATATTGATCTAGTGCCCAGTGCCAGTTCCTGTTTGTTGCATGTTTTATGTTTCACAGAAACCCAATATCAACGGAGTCCAAACGGGATAAAAACGGGTGGAGCTTATTTTTGGAATATTTATGATTTTTGGGAAGTAAAATTAACGCGAGACGGTGCCCGAGGTGGCCACGAGACAGGGGGCATGCCTGCCTTCCCTGGGCGTGCCCCTGACCCTCATGGGCCCCTCGTAAGACGGTTGATGCCCTTCTTTGGCCGCAAGAAAGCTAATTTTTGGGGAAAAAATCTGGGTGAAGGTTTCAATCCAATCGGAGTTACGGATCTCCAGATATAAAAGAAACGGTGCCAGGGCAGAATCCAAGAACGCAGAAACAGAGAGAGACAGAGAGACAAATCCAATCTCGGAGGGGCTCTCGCCCTTCCCATGCCATGGGAGCCAAGGACCATAGGGGAAACCCTTCTCCCATCTAGGGAGGAGGTCAAGGAAGAAGAAGAAGAATAAGAACAAGGGGGGGCTCTCTCCCCCTTGCTTTCGGTGGCGCCGGAGCGCTGCCGGGGGCCATCATCATCAGCACGATCTACACCAACACCTCCGCCATCTTCACCAACATCTCCATCAACTTCCCCCTTCTATATTCAGCGGTCCACTCTCCCGCAACCCGCTGTACCCTCTACTTAAACATGATGCTTTATGCTTCATATTAATCTAATGATGTGTTGCTATCCTATGATGTTTGAGTAGATTTTCGTTGTCCTATCGGTGATTGATGAATTGCTATGATTGGTTTAATTTGCTTGTGGTTATGTTGCTGTCCTTTGGTGCCCATCATATGAGTGCGCACGTGGATCACACCATAGGGTTAGTTGTATGTTGATAGGACTATGTATTGGAGGGCAAGAGTGACAGAAGCTTCTACCCAGCATAAAAATTGATGCATACGGGATTGAAGGGGGACCAATATATATTAATGCTATGGTTGGGTTTTACCTTAATGAACATTAGTAGTTGCGGATGCTTGCTAATAGTTCCAACCATAAGTGCATAGAATTCCAAGTCAGGGATTACATGCTAGCAGTGGCCTCTCCCACATAAAACTTGCTATCGGTCTAGTAAAGTAATCAATTGCTTAGGGACAATTTCAGAACTCCTACCACCACTTTTCCACACTCACTATATTTACTTTATTGCTTCTTTATCTAAACAACACCTACTTTTTATTTATGTGCTTTTTATTATCTTGCAAACCTATCCAACAACACCTACAAAGTACTTCTAGTTTCATACTTGTTCTAGGTAAAGCGAACACTAAGCGTGCGTAGAGTCGTATCAGTGGCAGATAGGACTTGAGAGAATATTCGTTCTACCTTTAGCTCCTCGTTGGGTTCGACACTCTTACTTATCGAAAGAGGCTACAATTATCCCCTATACTTGTGGGTTATCAAGTTGGCATAGGTCGAAATTAGGATTTGTCACTCCGAGTATCGGAGACGTATCTCTGGGCCCTCTCGGTAATACACATCATAAGAAGCCTTACAAGCAAAGTTACAAAGGAGTTAGTTGCAAGATGATGTATTACAGAACAAGTAAAGATACTTGCCGGTAACGAGATTGAACTAGGTATGAAGATACCGACGATCTAATCTCGGGCAAGTAACGTATAGGTAGACAAAGGGAATTATGTATGTTGTCATGAGGTTCAATCGATAAAGATATTTGTATATGTAGGAGCCAATATGGACATCCAGGTTCCGCTATTGGTTATTGACCGGAGAGGTGTCTCAGTCATGTCTACATAGTTCTCGAACCCTTAGGGTCCGCACGCTAAATGTTCATTGACGATATAGTGTTGTATGAGTTATATGATTTGGTGACCGAATGTTGTTCGGAGTCCTGGATGAGATCACAGACATGACGAGGAGTCTCGAAAAGATCAAGAGGTAAAGATTGATATCAGATGATGGTATTCGGACACCGGAAGAGTTTCGGAGTGCACCGGGTAGTCATCGGGTCGCCGGAAGGGGTTCGGGACACCCCTGGTAAGTGTTTGGGCCTAATGGGCTAAAGAAGGGGACAAACCAGCCCACTAGGGGGCTGGCGCACCCCTCTCTTTGGCAGGCCGACCCTAGGGGAAGTAAAGAGGAGGGGTGGCCCCTCCTGCCTTTCCCTCCTCATGAGAGAAAGGAAAGGGGGAGGGGGGGGCTCCTCCTGCCTTCCTCCCACACTCAAATAACGAAGGGTGGGGGCGCGGCTTGGGGAAGACCCCAAGTAGGGTTTGGCCCTACTTAAGGCACCCCTTGGCCTCTCCCCTCTCCCCCACCTATATATATGTGGGAGGGGGCGCCACACAGAACCACAACAATTGTTTAGCCGTGTGCAGCGTCCCCCTCCACCGTTTACACCCTCGATCATAATTTCATAGTGCTTAGGCGAAGCCCTGCGGAGATAGCATCACCATCACCGTCACCACGCCGTCATGCTGCGAGAACTCATCCAGTACCTTGCCGTCTTGCTGGATCAAGAAGGCGTGGACGTCATCGAGCTGAACATGTGCTGAATGCAGAGGTGTCGTACATTCGGTACTCAATCGGTTGGATCGTGAAGAAGTTTGACCACATCAACCGTGTTACTAAATGCTTCCGCTTATGGTCTACGAGGGTACATAGACACACTCTCCCCCTCGTTGCTATGCATCTCCATGGATAGATCTTGCGTGTGCGTAGAATTTTTTTGTTTTCCGTGCAACATTTCCCAACAGATATTAGTTCAGTTGCTAAAATTAGTAACTCAAAACAGGAGTTGCAGAATAAACAGAGACTAGTTAAGAGAGAGGTGACGATGTGTATTGGATATGATTCCAAGGTTGATATGATCACCATCGCACACTCCCTCTACCTTCGGGATTAGTGTTGAACCTAAATAAATGTTATTTGGTGTTTGCGTTAAGCATGAATATGATTTGACCATGTTTATTGCAATACGGTTATTCATTTAAGTCAGAGAATAATTATTGTTCTGTTTACATGAATAAAACATACTATGGTCATACACCCAGTGTAAATGGTTTACTGAATCTCGATCGTAGTGATATAAATATTCATAATATTGATTCCAAAAGATATAAAGTTGATAATGATAGTGCAACATACTTGTGGCATTGCCATTTAGGTCATATTGGTGTAAAGCGCATGAAGAAACTCCATGCGGATGGACTTTTGGGATCACTTGATTATAAATAGTTTCATACTTGCGAACCATGCCTCATGGGCAAGATGACAAACTCCGTTCTCCGGAACAATGGAGCGAGCTAATGACTTATTGGAAATAATACATACCGATGTATGCGGTCCGATGAGTGTTGAAGCACACTGTAGGTATCATTATTTTCTGACCTTCATAGATGATTTGAGTAGGTATGGGTATATCTACTTGATGAAAGACAAGTCTGAAAAATTTGAAAAGTTCAAAGAATTTAAGAGTGAAGTGGAGAATCATCGTAACAAGAAAATAAAGTTTCTACGATCTGATTGAGGAGGCGAATATTTGAGTTACGAGTTTAGCCTTCATTTAAAACAATGTGGAATTGTTTCACAACTCATGCCACCTGGAACACCACATCATAATGGTGTGTCCGAATGTCGTAACCGTACTTTATTGGATATGGTCCGTTCTATGATGTCTCTTACCGATTTACCACTATCGTTTTGGGGTTATGCTTTAGAGAGAGCCACATTCACGTTAAATAGGGCACTGTCTAAATCCGTTGAGATGACACCGTATGAACTGTGGTTTGGCAAGAAACCTAAGATGTCGTTTCTTAAAGTTTGGGGATGTGACGCTTATGTGAAAAGGCTTCGGCCTGATAAGCTCGAACCCTAATCGGAGAAATGTGTCTTCATAGGATACCCTAAAGAAACTATTGGGTACACCTTCTACCACAGATCCGAAGGCAAGATCTTTGTTGGTAAGAATGGATCCTTTCTAAAGAAGGAGTTTCTCTCGAAAGTAGTGAGCGGGAGGAAAGTAGAACTTGATGAGGTAATTGTACCTTCTCTCGAATTGGAAAGTAGCACATCACAGAAAACCATTCCCGTGATGCCTACACCAACGAGAGAGGAAGCAAATGATAATGATGATGAAACTTCAGATCAAGTTACTACTGAACCTCGTAGGTCGACCAGAGCACAATCCGCACCAGAGTGGTGCGGTAATCCTGTCCTAGAAGTTATGTTATTAGACCATGGCGAACCTACGAACTATGAAGAAACTATGATGAGACCAAATTCTGATAAATGGCTTGAGGACATGAAATCTGAGATAGGATCCATGTATATGAGAACAAAGTATGGACTTTGGTGGACTTCTCGATGATCGACAACCTATAGAAAAAAATGGATCTTCAAGAAGAATACTAACACTGATGGTAATGTTACTATCTACAAAGCTCGACTTGTCGCGAAAGGTTTTCGACAAGTTCAAGGAGTTGACTACGATGAGACTTTCTCACCCGTAGCGATGCTTAAGTCTGTCCGAATCATGTTAGCAATTACCGCATTTTATAACTATGAAATCTAGCAAAGGGACGTCAAAACTGCATTCCTTAATGGATTTCTTAAAGAAGAGTTGTATATGATGCAACCAAAAGGTTTTGTCGATCCTAAAGCTGCTAACAAAGTGTGCAAGCTCCAGCGATCCATCTATGGACTAGTGCAAGCATCTCGGAGTTGGAATATACGCTTTGATGAGGTGATCAAAGCATATGGTTTTATACAGACTTACGGTGAAGCTGTATTTACAAGAAAGTGAGTGGGAGCTCTATAAAATTTCTGATATTATATGTGAATGACATATTGTTGCTTGGAAATGATATATAATTTCTAGATAGCATAAAAGGATACTTGAATAAGAATTTTTCAATGAAAAACCTCGGTGAAGCTACTTACATATTGGGCATCAAGATCTATAGGGATAGATCGAGACGCTTAATAGGACTTTCACAAAGCACATACCTTGGAAAAAGTTTTGAAGAAGTTCAAAATGGATCAGTCAAAGAAAGGGTTCTTGCCCGTGTTGCAAGGTCTGAAGTTGAGTAAGACTCAAAGCCCGACAATGACAGAAGATAGAGAGAGAATGAAAGTCATTCCCTATGCCTCAGCCATAGGTTCTATAAAGTATGTCATGTTGTGTACTAGACCAGTTGTGTGCCTTGCCATGAGTTTGTCAAGGGGGTACAATAGTGATTCAGGAGTGGACCACAGGACAGTGGTTAAAATTATCCTTAGGTACCTAAAGAGGACTAAGGAAATGTTTCTGGGTTATGGAGGTGATAAAGGTTTCGTTGTAAAGGGTTACATCGATGCAAGCTCTAACACTGATCCAGATGACTCTAAGTCTCGATCTGGATACATATTGAACGTGGGAGCAATTAGCTAGAGTAGCACCATGCAGAGCATTATAGACATAGAAATTTGCAAAATACATACGGATCTGAATGTGGCAGGCCCGTTGACTAAACTTCTCTCACAAGCAAAACATGATCACACCTTAGTACTCTTTGGCTATTAATCTGAAAGGATCGAGAAGAGGTGTCTAGAGGGGGTGAATAGACCCTCAACACACAAAGTTGGAAGTTTTTAAGTTTTGAAGTTGAGATGGTAGATTAACACAATTTCAAGCATACACAATAAAATTCAAGCAAGCATGCAAAGAGTATATGAGCAGCGGAAAGTAAAGCATGCAACTTGCAAGAAAGTAAAGGGATGGGATTGGAGTGCGCAAACGCAATTGGAGACACGGAGATTTTTGGCGTGGTTCCGATAGGTGGTGCTATCGTACATCCATGTTGATGGTGCCTTCAACCCACGAAGGGTAACGGTTGTGCGAGTCCACAGAGGGCTCCACCCACGAAGGGTCCACGGAGAAGCAACCTTGTCTATCCCACCATGGCCATTGCCCATGAAGGACTTGCCTCACTAGGGTAGATCTTCACGAAGTAGGCGATCTCCTTACCCGTACAAACTCCTTGGTTCAACTCCACAATCTTGACGGAGGCTCCCAAGTGACACCTAACCAATCTAGGAGACACCACTCTCCAAAGGTAATAGATGGTGTGTTGATGATGAACTCCTTGCTCTTGTGCTTCAAATGATAGTCTCCCCAACACTCAACTCTCTCTCATAGGATTGGATTTGGTGGAAAGATGATTTGAGTGGAAAGCAACTTGGGGAAGGCTAGAGATCAAGATTCATATGGTAGGATTGAAATATCTTGGTCTCAACACATGAGTAGGTGGTTCTCTCTCAGAAAATGAGTGCTGGAAGTGTAGGAATGTTCTGATGGCTTTCTCCATGAATGAATAGAGGGTGGAGGGGTATATATATCCTCCACACAAAATCTAGCCGTTATACACAATTTACCAAACTTGGTGGGACTGAATCGTGAAACTCGGTCAGACCGATTTAGTTCATAATGTGACTGTTAGGCATTTCGGTGGGACCGATATGATCAACTCGTTGGGACCGATGTGCAAGGGTTTGGGTAAAACCTCATCTCGGTTTGACCGATTACACAAACTTGGTGGAACCGATTTTGGTAATAAGCAAAACAGAGAGTTGGTCAGGCAAACTCGGTGGGACCGATTGCATATCTCAGTGAGACCGAAATTATTGCAATAGGCAACAAAGAGTTTGCAAGCCCATCTCGGTGAGACCGAGATCCCATCGGTGAGACCGAATTGATTAGGGTTTCTGGCAGTGGCTATGTCAAATGAACTCGAGTGGCGCCGGATGGATCAAATCGGTGGGGCCGAGTTTGACTTTTGGTTTGGGACATATGTGGATATGAGAAAGTGATTGAGGGCTTTGGAGCATATCACTAAGCACTTTGAGCAAGCAAGCCATTAAGCAACACCTCATCCCCTTTTAATAGTATTGGCTTTCCTATGGTCTCAATGTGATCTTTGATCACTAAAATAGAAAATGTAGAGTCCTGAGCTTTGAGCTTGAGCCAATCCTTTGTCCTTAGCATCTTGAAGGGGTTCCACATCCTCTTGTCCATGCCACTCCATTGTTGGTCTTATTTGAAATATACTATTTAAAGGTATTAGTCCCACAAGAGATATGTTGACATTAATTACCAAAATCACCCAGGGAGCACTTGTGCTTTCAATCTCCCCCTTTTTGGTAATTGATGACAACATACATCAAAGCTTTAGATAAAGATATAGAGAAAGGCAGGTAAGGCTTTGGAAGGACATGTAACATGCATAGGCTCCCCCTACATGTATGCAATCATGTAAATATGGAACATAAGATCATGTGAGTGCATAATCATGACAGAGAAAGCAATGAGTTACATGTATCTTGGCTATATGCATTAGAGCAAATGGTATGAATATAGGAAATGTACCTTCATGCTCATGAGTCCTTCTTGCAAACAATATGTACAACAATACGAGATCCTCATGCACATGAGTGTGATGCATATACTTACCTTGTGGTCTTGAGCTAGCTTTGGAAGAGATGAACCTGAGTAAACAAGGTTAGACAACACAGAAAAATCTATTAAACAGAGAAAGAGCAGCAAACCACAAGAGTACCAAGATTGGGATGACATGTAGAGAGTGAGTACTAGGTACTCTATTTGAGTGTAGACATGTCCCCAAAGGTAAATATATGCAATGAATTCAAAGATTTCCTTCCCTTAGATGTCTTGCTCCCCCTGAATCTTATATGGGATACTGGGAAAAGATAAGGAATAGAAAATCAGAGCAAAGCAAACACACAAACAACATGAACATGTCTTTCCCCTCTAAAGACATGGGACTTCTGTCCTCTTTGAATACCAAGCACCTGGGGTCTCTCTTTGATGTGATTATTTATCTCTCTTCCCCCCTTTTGATATGATTAAGCTTTGATGTGAGCTCTCTCTCCCCCTTTGACATCAATTTCCAAGAAGGGGTCTTCTGAATTGTGAGTCAAAATAGGTTTGGTCCTTGAGTCACATAGCAAAGTAGCAGGGAAAAATAAGGTGCTGGTAGATGATAAGAATCATCGAGTGGAGCTGAAACAAAATGTGCAGGATGCAAATGACAAAGTGTCTCCTCAGCATTTGAAATCGGTAACACCGATTTGTTGTCTTCGTTGGCACCGAGGTAATTCGGTTTGACTGAAAGAGACAAAAAGCACTTGTCACCTCAGCTCACTAAGCAAATAAGATCTCACAAGGATTTGCAGAGGATTTGCAATGAATTGGATGTAGGGAATGCAGAAAATAACAGAGAAAAGAAATGACATCTAGATGAAGTTTTTTTTTGAAAAAGGGAAACAAATATGCAAGAGACAAATGCAAGAACAAGGAGAAACACTAGAGAACTTCATCTAGAATCGGTCGACGATAGAGGTCACCTATGTTAGAGTATATTGACTTAGGAGTCAAGTGAGGACACTTGATCATAGGTCATACTCATCATTTAAGCTCAAAATGGGGTTGTCATTTTTTGTTTAAGCATTTTGATGTATTCACATCTTGTTGAGCTGCTTTGACCCATGACTTGGGGTAAAGCTTCTCTAAGATGGAATAACATACCTTGGGTGGTGGTGTTGATCTTGATCATGTAGTTGAACTTGTGTGGGATGCTCAAGGTTGATGTAGTTCATTGGGAGCACCACTTGTAATTGGAGTTCATCTACCTACATGAATTAGTTTTGCAAGGAAGAGCACTTGTGTATCCAAAGTGTCTATCATGATATATGATACCAAAAGAAACTTGATATATATAAATTGTCAAAAGGATATGTTTGAAGGTTTTCATGCTTCCTTGTCTTCAACCACCGTAATGTAGAGTCTTGGTGATGTAGAGATTGCTCAAGATGTGAGTGAGTTGCAATCTCATAGATTTAGATTTATCCAAGCACCTACAAGGGTTAGATGACATGCAAAGGTGCAAATATATCCAAGACATATGGTTATCATCATAAGAGAAATATCAAGGACTAGTCATAGGCTCATGCCTTGCATGTATCTAAATGGAGTTCCTACTCCAAGTTTGAAGCATCAATGATGTTCAATTCACCTCTCAAACGGCAAAGCACTTTCTCATCAAGCGGTTTGGTAAATATATCCACCAATTGCTTATCGGTATGAACATGCTTAAGGTTAATGTCACCTTTAGCAACATGATCTCGAATGAAATGATGATGAACCTCAATATGCTTAGTTCGAGAATGTTGCACGGGATTGTGAGCAATCTTAATAGCACTTTCATTGTCAGAAAGCAATGGAACATGTTTCACATATATCCCATAATCTTTAAGAGTTTGGGTCATCCAAAGTAATTGAGCACAACATGAACCAATGGCAATGTATTCCACTTCGGCGGTGGATAAGGATACCGAGTTTTGTTTCTTGGAGGACCAAGACACAAGAGATCTACCAAGAAATTGACAAGTACCCGAAGTGGACTTTCTATCGACCTTGTCTCCGGCATAGTACGAATCGGAGTAGCCAACAAGATTAAAAGAAGACCTCTTTGGATACCAAATGCCAAAATTTGGTGTATGTATTAAGTATCTCACTATCCTTTTCACAACCTTCAGATGACATTGTTTAGGGGCCGCTTGATATCGTGCGCACATGCACACACTTAGCATAATATTGGGACGGGAGGCACATAGATATAACAATGAACCAATCATAGAGCGGTAAATTTTTTGGTCAACGGGTTCACCATCTTTAGTCAAGTCAAGATATCCACTAGTAGACATGGGTGTACTCATACCTTTGTATTCTTGCATATTGAACTTCTTGAATAAGTCCTTGGTGTACTTTGTTTGAGAGACAAAGGTACCTTCCTTAGTTTCTTGATTTGCAAACCAAGAAAGAACTTGAGTTCACTCATCATAGACATCTCAAACTTCTCCGACATAAGCTTCCCAAACCTCTCACTAAAATGAGGGTTAGTTGAACCAAATATAATATCATCAACATAAATTTGGCACACAAATAATTCTTCATTAACCCTTTTAGTGAAAAGAGTAGAATCAATTTTTACAATCTCAAAGCCTTTTTCAATGAGGAACTTGGTCAAGCATTTATACCAAGCTCTAGGAGCTTGCTTAAGACCATAAAGAGCTTTGTGAAGTTTGTAAACATGATTGGGTTTCTTAGGATTAAAAAAGCTGGGAGGTTGTTTAACATAAACTTCCTCCCCAATTTCACCATTTAGAAAAGCACTTTTAATGTCCATTTGGTACAAGGTGATATCATGGTGATTAGCATAGGCAAGTAATATGTGAATGGACTCAAGTCTAGCAACAGGGGCATATGTCTCACCATAGTCCATACCTTCGACCTGAGTGTAGCCTCGGGCAACGAGATGTGCTTTGTTGTGAACTACTTGTCCATCTTCATCTTGCTTGTTGCGAAACACCCATTTGGTACCGATGATGTTGTGGTTGTTGTCGGACTTCTCGACCAATGTCCACACTTGGTTTCTCTCAAAGTTGTTTAGCTCTTCATGCATGGCATTTATCCAACCCGGATCTTCCAATGCTTCTTCAACCTTCATGGGTTTAATGCTAGAGATGAATGAATAATGTTCACAAAAATTAGCCAAACGAGATTTAGAGCGAGTGATTCTCCCGGTTTGGATATCATTGTAGATTTGCTCGATGGGATGGTCTCTGGAGACTCTTGCTCGAACTCGTGAGAGCTTTTGTTTTGGTCGGGGTGGAACATCATCTTCATCATCATCTTCTTCTTCTTGGCCTTCTTCATTGTTGACGTTGTCGTTCTCTTGTCATGGTGGAGAAGGAGGTTGATGAGGTTCATCTCGGTGTACTTCCTCGTTTTCTTCATCTTGGTGTGTCCCAGTTGTGGATGCTTCCATATCAACTCTTGGTTCACCTTGTCGTGAGGTAGAAGCTTCCACTTGGACGGACGAGGTACTCTCCTTCACATCCATTGGACGGATCTTGCCAATAGGCAAGTCTTGGATTGCTTCCGAAGGGTCTTTATCTCCTACATCAATTGGCAATGCTCTACTTGCGAGCCGTCAGATTCATCAAACTTCACATCTACCGTCTCTTCAACCTTTCGGGTGAAATTGTTGTAGACACGGTAAGTGTGAGAGTTTGAGCCATAACCAAGTAGAAAACCTTCATGAGATCTGGGAGAAAATTTAGAACAACGATGCTTATCAAGAATGTAGAACTTTGAGCCGAATACTCAAAAGTATCCAACTTGGGGTTTGTTACCGGTGAGGAGCTCGTATGCCGTCTTGCCAAGTAGCTTGTGAAGACACACGCGATTTGTTGCATGACAAGCTATCTCAACCGCTTCTTTCCAAAAGTGTTTTGGTGTCTTGTATTCATCAAGCATCGTTCTCGCCATTTCGATGAGCGTCCGGTTCTTCCTCTCAACAACTCCACTTTGTTGAGGTGTGTACATAGACGAGAACTCATGTGAGATCCCTTCTTCATCAAGAAAGGTGTCCACATTGGCGTTCTTGAACTCTGTTCCGTTGTCGCTGCGAACCTTCTTGATCTTCACTTCAAATTGATTTTGGGCCTTCCTATCAAAGTTTTTGAAGATCTTTTGAACCTGTGATTTATCATCGAGAAAGAACACCCACGTAAATCTTGAAAAATCATCAACTATAACTAGACCAAATGAGTTTCCACCGAGACTTTTGTAGGCATTGGGACCAAAGAGATCCATACGAAGTAGCTCGAGCGGTCTTCTCGTAGTCATGATATTCTTCATGGGGTGGCATCCTCCAACCTGTTTTCCTGCATGGCAAGCACTGCAAAGTATATCCTTATCAAACGTGACATCTTTAACACTAAGGATATGATCACCTTTAGTAAGCTTGTCAAGGTTTCGCATGCCCACATGACCTAACCTTCTATGCCACAACTAGCCTTTAGAAGATTTAGCAATTAAGCAAGTTCTAGGTTGAGCCTTTTTAGTGAAATCAACAATGTATAGATCACCTCTACATATGCCGGTAAAGACCATTTTATGATTATCTCTACGAAATACTTGGCAATCTACTTTAGTAAATAGGACATTGAACCCAAAGTCCGCTAGTCTAGATACAAAAAGCAGATTATAGCCAAGAGATTCAACGAGCATGCCATTTTGTATGGAGCTATCATGTGAGATGGCCACCTTACCGAGGCCAACCACCTTACCCTTTGAGTTATCACCAAAAGTGACATACTTTCGAGGGCCGTCATTTTCAGCAAGCTCACGAAACATATCTTTATCTCCGGTCATGTGATCGGTACATCCACTATCAAGGACCCATTCCTTTCCTCCTGCCATGTAGCCGCGAAGATTAGCCATAAGACCAAAGTGTCTCATTGCATCATCAAGATCATAGTCACTATCATCATCCTCATCATAGTATCCATGTTCAACATCGTCATATAATCGATCAATCCCTAGAGAGAGTGATTCATTAGATAAATGATCATGACAATAATCATCTTTATGAAATCTAATGGCTTCGGAGATGATATTGCTAATGATTCCAACATCTCCTTTGGCACGCATAAGGTCACGAAGCTCAAACAAACAAACATCAAACCTAGGATCACTAGTACTCATTTTATTCAAGGCAATTAACTTATGAAGAACCTCATCTAGATTTTGCAAGGAATAGTTTGGAAATCTTTCCTCAAGAAATCTCTATATAGTATAGGCACAATCAAGAGTAGGCAAGTGACCAATCAAATTTCTAGGCAATCCTCTAATGATAAGATTGATAGTTCTAAGACTGCGAATCATGTCAAGATCCTCGTCGGGAGTGGGATGTAAAGGATCAACAATGGGCGCACAAGGGTTGGTAATGTACTTTCTCAAATGATATTCATTGAAAATCTCAAGCATCTCATTTTTTCACTCATGAAAGTACTCTCCATCAAGTATAGGCACTCTGTCTAAGACTCCCCAACGTAGGCTCATCCATCTTCCTCCAATGGTGATTAAACCAAAGAAATGGAGACCAATGCTTTGATACCAATTGAAAGGATGAGAAGAGGTGTCTAGAGGGGGGGTGAATAGACCCTCAACACACAAAGTTGGCAGTTTTAAGTTTTTCAAGTTGAGATGGTAGATTAACACAATTTCAAGCATACACAATACAATTAAAGCAAGCATGCAAAGAGTATATGAGCAGCGGAAAGTAAAGCATGCAACTTGCAAGAAAGTAAAGGGATGGGATTGGAGTGTGCAAACGCAATTGGAGACAACGGGATTTTTGGCGTGGTTCCGATAGGTGGTGCTATCGTACATCCACGTTGATGGAGACTTCAACTCACGAAGGGTAACGGTTGCGCGAGTCCACGGAGGGCTCCACCCACGAAGGGTCCACGAAGAAGCAACCTTTTCTATCCCACTATGGCCATTGCCCACGAAGGACTTGCCTCACTAGGGTAGATCTTCACGAAGTAGGCGATCTCCTTGCCCGTACAAACTCCTTGGTTCAACTCCACAATCTTGACGGAGGCTCCCAAGTGACACCTAACCAATCTAGGAGACACCACTCTCCAAAAGGTAATAGATGGTATGTTGATGATGAACTCCTTGCTCTTGTGCTTCAAATGATAGTCTACCCAACACTCAACTCTCTCTCATAGGATTGGATTTGGTGGAAAGATGATTTGAGTGGAAAGCAACTTGGGGAAGGCTAGAGATCAAGATTCATATGGTAGGATTGGAATATCTTGGTATCAACACATGAGTAGGTGGTTCTCTCTCAGAAAATGAGTTTTGGAAGTGTAGGCATGTTCTGATGGCTTTCTCCACGAATGAAGAGAGGGTGGAGGGGTATATACAGCCTCCACACAAAATCTAACCGTTATACACAATTTACCAAACTCGGTGGGACCGAATCGTGAAACTCGATCAGACCAATTTAGTTCATAATGTGACCGTTAGGCATTTTAGTGGGATCGATATGATCAACTCGGTGGGACCGATGTGTAAGGGTTAGGGTAAAACCTCATCTCGTTTTGACCGATTACACAAACTTGGTGGGACCGATTTTGGTAATAAGTGAAACAGAGAGTTGGTCGGGCAAACTCGATGGGACCGATTGCATATCTCTGTGAGACCGAAATTATTGCAATAGGCAACAGAGAATTTTCAAGCCCATCTCGGTGAGACCGAGATCCCATTGGTGAGACTAAATTGATTAGGGTTTCTCGCAGTGGCTATGTCAAATGAACTCGGTGGCGCCAGATGGATCAAATTGGTGGGGTCGAGTTTGACTTTTGGTTTGGGACATATGTGGATATGAGAAAGTGATTGAGGGCTTTGGAGCATATCACTAAGCACTTTGAGCAAGCAAGCCATTAAGCAACACCTCATCCCCTTTTAAGAGTATTGCCTTTCCTATGGACTCAATGTGATCTTTGATCACTAAAATAGAAAATGAAGAGTCCTGAGCTTTGAGCTTGAGCCAATCCTTTGTCCTTAGCATCACTACAAAAAAAAAATACACTTCCGTGATGATACGTGTTTGTCACAGTAGGTCGCATTTTCTGTCATGCATGTACATCCATGACAAATTTATGACAGAATCAAGATAGTCATACCTGTGCTGTCGTACAAGTGTTCCATGAAATTACCAAAATTATCATCACGGAAGTGTCCACTTCCATGATGATAAATCGCGCGTCACAGAAGTGCTTTCGTCAATGGTGATCGACACGTGGCATCCACCGTAACGGAACGCCGTTAAGCTATCGGGTCGGGTTTTGGATCCGATAACCCATTAACAGTCCCGACCAATTGGGGATTTTCCATGTGTAAAATCATCATTGGCTGGAGGAAACACGTGTCGGCTCATCGCTGGGACAGATGCCATCCACTCATTGGACAGAAGGCGCCTATGATACGTCGACACGTGGCACGGCCCAACAGAGGCCCATTCCTGTGAAAAGGCCGGCCCATTTGACTTGGTCAAAAGGTGACGGGCCGGCCCATGGAAAGCCTGTTAACGACCTGTTCGCACATAGCCCATTTACAGCCCGCTAACCCAAGGTCCGTTACGCCCTATTCGAATTAGGCCCAGTAGCGTCATCTGGGCCATCCAATATGATTCGAGCCCCTTTTCACTTCTGGCCCATGTATGGCCCATGACGTCTTTCGACCCATATGAGGCCCTACATAACTCTTAGCCTATTAACGGCCCGTGGTGAAACTAGCCCGTAATGAACAGTGTATCACTTTACACCTATTAACGGCCCGTGGTGAAACTAGCCCGTAAAGAACAGTGTATCACTTTATACCCATTAACGACCCGTTATTCCGGTGGGCCGTTTCCAGCCCATGTTATCTTTCGGCCTTCTCAGAGCCCATTTATTCTTGGGCTCATTTCCAGCATTCGTTTACTTACGGCCCGTTACTATCATTTTCTGCTTGTGGGCCAAATTCAGCCCGTGGTTACACTCGGCCCGTTTGTGGTCCGTTAATACGTTGGGCCGTTTTCATAGCGTCATCAAATACGGCCTATTAACGATGGCCCGTTATGGTCGGCCCATGAACGACGATTCCAACTCTAGCCCGTTTATGGCCTGAATGCGGTCTGTTTGGCCCATGTTTGGCCAATCGATCATATGGCCCGTATAAGGCCCATTGATGATACGACCCATAGAAGGCCCATTGTTTCTATGACCCGTAGAAGGCCCACTATTTCTATGGCCCGTAGAAGGCCCACTACTTCTACGGCCCGTAGAAGGCCCACTGCTTATACGACCCGTAGAAGGCCCACTGTTTCTATGGCCCGTAGGAGGCCCAGTGTCACTACAGCAAATATTAGCCCATGGTTATTATGGCCTAGTTTTAAAAAATAGGTTATTGCAGCCACTAGCAAACTGCAAAAAAAGAACTGCACTGACTACAAGCAAACAAATAAACAAGACAACAAGGAAATAAATAAGCAAGCAACTTACATTAGGCTATCACGGCTATTACACATATTACATCCACTGGGCATCAAAGTTCGCCACCAGTGCAAATATAGGGAACACATCAGCATATAAACGCCGCAGCAAAACAAGTCCAGAACTGAAACCACTTCAGAAGAGCTCAAGAAACAATATCCTGGGTACCCATAATGCTGGCAAGATGCTTAGCAAGCTTATTAACTTTCTCTTGTTTGGCGCTTAAGTCCTCCAGCGCTTGCTGTTGCACCAGAAAGTATGCATCTGAATTCTGCAGGGACTTCCTGAGTCCTTCGGCTTCCTGTCGCATAACATATGATCGATGTCTTTCAACTTTAAGTTGAGACTCAAGAAGCCGAACTGATTCAGGCAAATAGTTCGAAGAGCTAGTGCCAGCAGTGGTAGCCAGTAACTCAAACACTACATCAAGACAGGACTTTGGGGTTGTCTCAGTGTCTTCAATATATTTTTTATCAGCTTTCTTGGAGACCAACAAGGATGTCTCACTATCTTGGACCTTATCTGCATTACTTCCTTTACCATTGCATAATAGGGTACTCTTATCCAATATTTTATCCGCGTTCTAAAAGAGAAACAAACAAACACATCTCAGGTTTACAATGTAGTATATGAAACTCATTTTGGTAAACCAGTTCAGTAGTAAGGTGGACAGGATAACAGCATGAAACAAACATATATCTATGTAGTATGGTCACTGTATGGTCTATATCATTCTAGTTTATGTTGCCAAATCAAGATAGATACAGTTTGAATCATATCTATTTAAGACAAAGCAGCATAGACAGAATATAAGTGTGGGAAACTACACAGCAATAACAACACTTGTAATGTGCATGGCATGAGAACATAACTATTTATTCAATTGAAACTAAAATCAACATAGAGCAAGTTACAACAGCAAACAGCCAAACATGTTGAAGAAACATGTTTAAAACATACCTGTTGAGCCATTGGAGTTTCAATTGCATCCTTCAAATTTGAAATTAGTTGGTATCAGTAAATACAGTGATGCAAGAGCAAAGTAGTATGAACCATAGCTACGAAACCTGACTTGAGAACAATTCTTCTTCTGCTTTAAGCGTTGACTTCGGGTTCGGAGTGGTGGTCCTCATGATTTGGGCACTGCAGTTGCCTTACTAACTGCTCGTGTTTGGGTGCTCTGTGGTGGAGACGGTGTTGTGTCAATGGGAACTGGGTGTCTATTTGCTGGGGTTGGGGTTAGAAGGGGTGTAGCTGGTTCTCTGTTCAACAGGGTAGGGGTACAATCTGCATGAGTGTGGGTTATGTGTGGTGGGGCTGGTTCTTGGGCAAGTACAACCGTGGTTCTATCTGCATCGACAGGTAGCACGATCTTTTCTGAAGACCGTGTTTTTACTCCCACGGATACTGCCATCACTCCCTCCAATTGAAATGGCTGATAAACAATAAAATTAATTGAATGTACAGACATTGTAAGATAGACAGGTGCAATAGATAGTAGGGAAGAAAACAGGGCATGAAATAATTCACATTTATGTTGTCTAAGCAAACAGAATAGCAGGACATAATTTCGCATATATGATGGCTAATTAAACAGGATAGCATGACATAATTTCACATGTATGATGGCTAACTAAACAGGATAGAATGACATACTTCAAAAATATGATGACTATGTAAACATGATGACATGATATAACTATACGATGTGTCTATTAAAGTGGTTGGCATGCCATAAATCACAAACATGCCGTCGATGGAAACATGATGACATGATATAATTCACGGATAGAATGAGATAATTTGAAATATGATGACTATGTAAACAGGATGAGATGATATAACTATATTATGTCTTTAGAAAATGGGTTGACATGCCATAATTCAGATACATGTTGTCTATGTAAACATCATGGCATGACATAATTCAAATATATGATTTATATACTAAAGAAGTGAGCAGAGGGCAGTCGCATATATGATGTGTCAACTAAGGAGATGGCATTCAATATTGTGTATATGATGTAAAAACTAAGCATTGCAATACAACATATGCATTATATGAGTAATATAACCCTGCCAAGTTTGAGCATACACCTCGGGGGGATAATAGGACTGGTCATCTGCCTCTGAATCCTCCTCTGAAGAGCTATCTGTAACCAGCAAGATATCTGCTTCAGCGGGTAGCATTGTCTGCTCTGAAGACCTTGTTTTCACTCCAGATTTCTTCATCACCAATTCAAATGGCTGATGCACAGGAAGAGCAGTTGAATATACAAACATTGTCGACAAAAGCAATGAGAAATACAAAAAAAGGACGGCATGATATAATTCACATATATGACGCTTGCCTAAACAGCATGGCATTGCATAATTCACATACACAATGCCTTGCAACAAGATAACTTTGCATAATTCACATATATAATGTCTTGCAACAAGATGGCATTGCACAATTCACATATATGGTTATTAGACACTAAACATGTGGCATTCACACAAAGCATGTCTAAACTAAGCAAATGACATAGCAATGCAAGATACCATACGCATGATATGAGTAACATAACCCTACCAAGTTAGGGCATGCACCTCGGGGGGGGGGGGGGATATGACCGGTCATCTGTCTCTGAATCCTCCTCTGAGGAGCTATCGGTAACCAGCAAGACATGCGCTTCGTCAGATAGCATTGTCTGCTCTGAAGACCTTGTTTCCACTCTAAATTTTTCCATGACCATGCCGAATGGCTGATGCACAGGAAGATTAATTGAATGTACTAAATTTTTTGACAAATTTAACACGTAATAAAAAAGGATGGCATGATATAATTCACATATAAGATGACTGGCTAACCAGGGTGGCATTGCAAAATTCACATATATGATGCCTGGCTAGACAAGATGGCATTGCATGATTCACATATACGATAAAGAAACTAAACAGATGTCATTGACACAAAGCATATCTAAACTAAGCAGATGCCATCTTTAATGTATACAGTAAGCAATGCAAGGCACCATATGCATGATATTACCAACATCAACATGCCAAGTTAGAGCGAAGACCTCATGGGGTAAATAGGAGTGGTCTTCTCCTTCTGAATCCCCCTCAGAACAGTTATCTTCCTCTTGATTACGATCCAAAATGGGTGGAGGGGGGCTGCCTTTGTGCCCACCATGGAACGACGTCTGCATGAAATTTTATTGCCACGCAAGACTCGTCTCTTTTTCTCTACATGATCAGTTCCATTGTGTACAATAACTGGCATGCATAGGAATAAAACATAGTGAGATTATGTAAGGAGTGCATGCACAACTCCAGAGTGATGGTAGCAAACTGCAGATAGACCCAAAACCAATGATAGCAGGCAAATAATAGCTTTAGTTAAAAAATACAGATAATGGCTCCTTTAATGTTTGTTTGCACCCAACATGAAACTCATAGTAGACACTGGAGATTAACTAGATAGTAGACAGATAGTACTGATTGCTGCACCAATATGTACCCCACAACCATTTAAAAACTCAAGTTTCAGCATTAGTTTGGACCTGACTCGGAGTCTAATAGGTGAACACGACGATAATGTAGCATGTCATCATATTAAGCGACTCTTAACGTAAGCAGGAACGGAAGAGTGCGACCTCTCTTGCGGTCCCGTGTAGTCCTCAAGGTCATCTGCTCAGTTGATGATGGTAATGCAGTTGTCGTGGCTGCCGGCGGCGGGGAAGAAGATCTAAGGCGGTGAAAGACAGTCTGGAGAGCGGATCCCTGCTGTGGTGTTGAGTTCTTGAAGGGCGCTATCCCAGGGATCGAGAAGCTCCGCCCAGCTTATTGAAGAAGTTTCGGTCGACTTATCGGAGGTTCCGTCTAAATCGCCAAAAAAGTTCCGACTGCCTTGACGAAAGGTTCCGTCTGAATCGGCGAAAAGTTCTGACCGCCTCGACGAAAGGTTCCGTCTGAATCGGTGAAAGGTTCCGACCGCCTCGATGAAAGGTTCTGTCTGAATCACCAAAGAATTCCGATCGCCTCGACGAAAAGTTCGGTCCAATCGCCGAAGGGTTCCAGCCGAATCGCCAAAAGGTTCCGTCCGAGTCATCAAAGAGTTCCGACTTAGGCTACAGAGAAGTTCTGGATTATCAGAAAGTTCCGGCCGGATTATCAAGACATTCCGGTTCGGAAGTTCCAGATTATCAAAAGTTCCGGCCGGATTATCAAGAGGTTCCGGTTCAAAAGTTCTGGATTATCAAAAGTTTCAGCCAGATTATCAAGAGGTTCCGGTTTAAAAGTTCCGGATTATCAAAAGTTCCGGCCGGATTATCAAGAGGTTCCGGTAAAAAGTTCCGGGTTATCAAAGGTTCCGGCCGGATTATCAAGAAGTTCTGGTTCTAAAAATTCCGGCTCAAAAAGTGCCGGCCGGGTTATGTGGAGAGTTCAGGCACTAGAAGACACAGAACCAATTAACTCTTTTGTCAAAAAATAAAAGCAGCACTATGCATTATCCGGCGCCAGCATCCGGCAAAAAATACCATGTGACATCCATACAATTTACTTTTATCAATATTTATTAATTTTTTGAAAACAACTACTCTGCCTATAGTGTTGTTATATACAGCCATCGCCCCTGCGGTCCGGTTTACGTCAACGCATCGATCGGCTCGCCCGTCAGCACCACCTTACGACGCCACAGACGTCTCACCCGTCCGCCCTCGCGGCCGGTTCATGCGTCCTCACCGGCTTACAATGTGGATGACAACTTGCTCGTCCGCACCGGCTTACAAACGCCATGGCCGGTTTATCTATTTGTTCCGGCGGCCGATTCACCCGTGAGGGATTTCGGTTTCACCTAGGGATCATCAATTTCATGGTGGATTATTTTCGGCCTAAACAAATCAGGTGATACCCATCCAAGTTTGTTTCATTATCACATGTTGGTTTTGTCAAAGAACAAGTTTATCTTTGCCTTGGTCTGCAATATTGTTTATGCAGGGCAATTATTTATGACAAAAAGTGATATTATACCGTGGAGGTGGAGACACACCAACATCTTTTGGCACAGGTGGTCGTTGTTACTCAACGGACTCCCGCACCGGCTTACAACGCCGTGGCCGTCTCTCGCGACCGCACCGGCTTACAACGCCGTGGCTGTCTCTCGCGACCACGCCGGCTTACAAGGCTGTGGCCGTCTCTCGCGATCATGCCGGCTTACAACGCTGTGGCCGTCTCTCGTGACCATGCTGGCTTATAACAAGGAGGACAACTTGCCCGTCCGCACCGACTTACAACGCCACGGCTGGTTTATCTGTCTGTGCCGCCTCAGATGTTGCGGTTGTCTTTATCGTTCGTCTCTCGTGGCCTGGTCTACATCAACACATCGGGCCGCACCTGTCTGCATGAGTTGTTTATTGAGTATGAGCAAGTCACTACTTGGGAAGCCCGATTTTCTTCCAACAAATTAGAGGCAATTTATCATGTATTATCAGCCGCCGTCTGCACTGGATGGCTCATTGGACATGCGCACAAGTCGCCACCACTGCAGTCTGTTTAAACTTCAAACAACCAATTGGAAGGAACCATTGGCCGAGTTGCTGACACAGTTCATATGGGATCATTTATAACCCGCCGCAGTCACCTCAACCTTCTGTGGATTCGCATCGCGTTATCAACGCCAGTGATATACACCTTCTGCTATGGTCAAATATGGAGAATCTCAAGCCAACTCTTCGAGTCATCTTGAGACTCGGGGGATACAATGGTATGGCTCGGCAAAATCAGCCGGGTCCAATGAATTCAAGAATTCCGGGTTAGTGAAGGGAAGATAACCCGGCCCTGGAGGCTACTGCTTTATTGGCCAGACTGCTTTATTGACGAATATTTTAAAGTCGTTAGAAAAATTTCCAGTTCAAAATGAAGATTCCGGTTTAAAATACAGCTCAAGAGACATCTCTCTCCCGCAAAGCTTTGAAGCCCTCAAAACTGGTTCAACATCCGGATCAAGGTAAATTTGTCCCTTACAAAGCTTTTGAGATCTCAATATCCAGTTTAAAGTTCTGGTTCAAAAAAGAATTAATCTCTCACAAGTTCGAGTTCTGAGAAAGATTACAGGGTGCCAAAAAGAACTTGCTGCCATGATGCGCGGTTTAAACATAGGTATCCTACCGTACGGCTTATCTTATTATGATCACTTGGGGGCTTCCTGTTCAAACATAGGTCGTATCCGAACCAAAGAGAACATAGCTGTCGAAACCCGCTTGATCGGCGTACTGCCAAACCCACTTGGGGGCTTCTCAATCATATTTGAATCATAGCTTAACCCCTTTGGGTCTGATGTGGATCGTATACAAATCAGCGTCATTAAACAAATCTTATGATCACTTGGGGGCTTCCTGTTCAAACATAGGTCGTATTCGAACCAAAGAGAACATAGCTGTCGATACCCACTTGATCGGCATCGCCAAAGCCACTGGGGGCTATATGATCGTATTCGAATCTTAGCTTAACCCCTTTGGAACGGTTTACTGATCGTATCCGAATCAGAAGCCTCAAAAAGTTTTATTCTATCTCGGGTAAAGTTTATTGCAGCCACAATTACACAACTTGAGACCTTTTGGGGATTATATCTCAAAAGTATATAAGTGTTTTATGATTAACCCAGCTTGACTTTTGACTATAAGTCGCCAGCTTATGACAACCATCATTCATATGGAGGCATTGGCTTCTAAGGATTGGGTTATCACCCTTATTACACAGGTCATGTAAACCGGCAGTACAAATTCAATATCAAAGTGGTCATTTGGGGGCTTCCTGCTCAAACATAGGTCGTATTCGAACCAAAGAGAACATAGCTATCGATACCCACTTGATCGGCATCGCCAAAGCCACTGGGGGCTATATGATCGTATTTGAATCTTAGCTTAAACCCTTTTGGAACGGTTTACCGACCGTATTCGAATCAGAAGCCTCAAATTTTTTATCTATTTTTATAGAATTGCAAGCATTTGAGTTGTCACAAATATCATATGTGCCAGCTCTTACAAACTTGAGTTATCAACTTCACTATCCGGGTCACATAAACCGGCGGTATCATTCAAAGGATCATAGGGATCTTATGATCTACTTGTGTGCAGGATAAGACTATATTTGGGTGGTTACCCGCCCTGGCTTTTGACATTAAGTCACCAGGGCATATGTTGTTTAAACTCTGTGTAGGATCTACAGAGCTATGGCTTACATAAATGATCAAGTTCAAGCTCATCATCAAAGATTGAAATCGATGTCTCAAAAGGGTTATTAATTCTTGATTTTCTCAAAGGCTATACGCCACCGGGTTACAATGAATGCGCATCGGCCAAGAGCCGCCAGGTATTTAAACTCCGGATTTACTTGTCAACCGATGAGGTATTCAAATCTTTAATAGCCAAAACTGGTTGGATTTTCATGATGATATTGAATGATTGAGATTTTCATACAGGATTATATTGTTCAAATCTTAAATAGCCAATATGGCTGGATTTCTATTGTGATTATCAATAACCAGTGTTATGATTGAGGTTTTCAAAGTCGCTTCAGCGCAATGGCTATTATTTTATCAATGGATATGATTTATTCTACAATGGAAGGAATAGTCCCGAGTCGCTGCAGGCTTACGACCGGGCACTTGGGGGCTACATTATTTCAGTTGAAATTATATCAAATACACAAGTCTCATGTCGCTGCAAGCATGCACCATGACACTTGGGGTCTAATGCAAAGTCATTGTTTGCTCACCTTATTGAAGACCCGACTCATCACATCGTAATGAGCCTGCCCTTGGGGGCTACCAATTGCTCCTGTCAACAATTCAAGGTACACAAGTCTTAATACATTATATTGAAAGGTCCACTACTCGGTTGGTAGAGTACAAAGCTCTTAACCTTATGGACATGGGTTCGAGCCCCATGGTGAGGGTTACATCATATGATATTATTTTCAATGAAGTATATATAAAGTCCCAGCTCAGTATTATCTTACTAAGCCGGCCCTTGGGGGCTACACATTGTTGTTCAAGTTTACATGGTTATATCTATAAAGTCCTTGCTCATTATTGCATAATGACCCGACCCTTGGGGGCTACACTGGTTGAAGTTTTTATGAGCATAAGGCAGTTTCAAGTCCCAGGTTGCTGCAAGCATGACAACCTGACACTTGGGGGCTACAGGTAATATGGATATAAGGGAGAAATATCTTCCAATTTTTAGTTTTGAGCAAACCAGATTGACCTGGCATCACCAATCATTATGACCCGGTGTCTGCAACAATCATAACCCGGCGTCATCAATAATCATGAACCGGCATCGGTAACAATCATGAACTAGCGTTGGAAACAATCATGACCAAGAATTATCAGTCTTTATAGCCCGGTGATTTTGGAAATCATAGATCGGCAAGTTCTATATTTTCAAACCGGCTGAATATCAGATGAGTATTTCAAGACCAATATTTCTTAAGCCGGCGCTTTGGAAGCCGACTCAAATGGATTATTGTTTACAATATTTCTTCTACAAGCAAATTGATTGTGAAGATGGTCTATTGACCCGGATTTTTCTAGAAGAAGGAAATAACAAGGACTTAAGGATGTTCAGGGGCCGGTTTACAAGAATTCTTAACCCGAAGCACAACTGGTCAAATTTGTTCTTGTGTTTATTTTGCAGCATAAGTTTACCATGGATAAATCCAAGCTAAACTTGGGGGCTAATGTCGGGGATATGCCCCCGGTGTAACCCGGCCGGAAGTATAACCCGGCCGGACTTGGCGACTCACTAATGACCCGCCCTGACTGGACGACACACTAAGTGACCCGCCCGATCCTGGCGACTTATGGGTGACCTAGCAAGCGGATCAGAGGAGCGACAAGACCCGGGGGCCCAGGAGGCTCAAGGCCCAGAAGGCCGGCTTACGTTATGATAGGCCGGCTTAAGAGGAAAGGCATGAGGAATATCTCCCTTACAAGGAATCAAGACCTAGACTTGTATCCGGCTTGTAGTACAAGATAGGCTAGTCCTAATCCTATTTGGACTCCACATGTAACCCGCCCCTCTAACTTATATAAGGAGGGGAGGGCTCCCCAAAGGAGGGAGGCAACAAGAACAATCTCTAGGGCTAGACATAAAGGGGGAGCCGGCTTATGGCGACTCCTCTCATGAGCATAATGAGACCTAGCTAGCCACAAACAACATGTAGGGTTATTACCGGATGATGTTTCCTGGGGCCCGAAGCTGTCTAAATCCTTGTCTTGCGTATTGCGTCTCTTGTCCCGATCAACCCCTCTCAAGCTACCACATAGATGCGTTGGCCTAGCGACTAAGTCCTGACACTAAGGACATCTGACGTGTTAATTCCACGACAGTGACCCTTTCCGTCGTTGGAGCAGCTGAGCTGGGGTGGAACACAGCGCTGCAGGAGCAGGACAAACCACACAAGGTTTTCTTCGACACATATCTGTAACAAAAGTAATTGAGTAAGGGCATGTTTGAATTTGAGGATTCTAACAATGCAGGGATAGGAAATAGACAAGAATAGGATAGGAATGCACGTGCAAAACAGAGAATTTTAAAAAACATGATTTCTGCCAATGTGAGTGTTTGGTTAACAATAATTCGAAGATCACAGGATGCAAAAAAGCATGGTGAGATTAAGTCAAACCACAAGAAAATGTACAGTTATAATGCTATTATGCTACTATCTCTTAGTCTTGTGCTTGATGAATAGGAATATGAAAAGGAGGAGAAGTGGAAATTAGAATTCCTACGGTTTTTCTTTCAAGGAGACACTAAAGGAACAGATCCTACAATTTTTCTTTGCTCCATTCCTTTGCACCAAATTCATGAAAAGTAGTACCATAGGAAACTTTCCAATTTCTATGTCTTTCATTCACTTTTCCTTTCAAGAACTGGCGATTCTAGTAGGCAGGCTTGAGCAAGGAAAATCCTACACAAAAAAAATGTTTTTGTGCTACTTCTATTACTTTGGACCCAGGCCACTGCCATACTAGCTCAACTCCCAGGCCCATCGACAAATGCACAACTCAAACACGTAGAGATAAATAATGATGGCGTTCAAGAGTGTCCATCACAGATAGCTAAGTTGCTTGGTACCTCACTGCTTGTCATATAGTAGGATAAAATAATCGTATTTCCTGTTAATACGAGTGCTCAGTGGACAATATATATAACATGTAGAGTAAAAAAGAGATGCAACAAGTGTACAACCTCTTTGGCGAAGCCATGTCGATCTCAGCGTGATTGGGTTGGCCGGTGAGGATGCTCCGACTGACTTGGCTGTCGGAGGAGGGGAAGAAGATCTTAGGCGTCTGGAGATGGAGCCCGAGGTACTGCTCCGCTGTGATGGAGGGTTTCATCGTTGGAGCAGCTCCGGTGAGTTGTACGACGCTGAGGCTGAAGCAGGACAAGAGAGACAACGAACAATGTTAACCTGAGTGGAATTCTAATAGCATCTCCAATACATGACGTAATATACATAACCACAAAGTGCTAGATGTAAAATACATCAGCCGCTCATCTCTGAACTTAACTGTCGAAACTGAACTTAACTGTCGAAACTAAACTTAACTGTCGAAACTAAACTTAACTGTCGAAACTGAATTTTGCTGTCGAAACTGATTTTTGCTGTCGAAACTAAACGCACTAGCAAGGTGAGGCTACATGTCGGTCGACTGACTTTTTCATCTTTGGTAAGTCGATTTTGCAGCCGTTGGATACGAAATCAAGGGACTGCGGTTCATATTCAACCAGCACCCCCCTGAGCCGCCAGCCACCACTGGCCAAATAGCAGCCCCCCGCCGCCCGCGGCCGGCGGTGCGCCGCCCCGCCCGCCCCGAAAACCCTCCCCACCGCCGGTCCGCCGCCACCCCAGCCATCCCTCTAGGCCCCCCCGCACCGAGCATTTTCTCCGGCGATCCCCACGCCACCGCCCCGCCACCGCCGGCGACCACCGCCCCCATCCTGAACCCTAAGATAGATAGTGGGTTACCTCTCCGGCGAGCCCCCCTCCCTGCTGCGGCTGGTTCTTCCTTCACCCCCCCACCCCACCCACTGAACCGGCGAGCCACCCTCCCCGCTGCGGCTTGTTCTTCCTTCACCCCGGCGACCCCCCCCACACACCACCCACTGAAAATCGACTGACCCAAAAGTCGATTCAGTCAACTTAAGTGTAGCTAAATCGGAGCAGCATCGTAAGCAAGAGCAAGAGCGTGAGCAGCAGCGCGAGCAATAGCAATAGCAATAACAGGCCAGGCAGGGGACCGAGAGCAAGAGCAGAGCAGCAGCGCGAGCGAGAGCTAAAGCAGCAGCAGCTCCTACTGATGTGGACGTCGCCGCCGAGGGAGCGACACCGTGGAGGAAGTGGCCGGCGACGCCGCCGTGGATGGAACCGCACCGTGTCGGCTCGGGACCGAGCACCGGCAGCACCATGAGATCGAATCAAGAAGAAAATGCGGCGATTAGTGTACACCATCTTTGGTGGCGCCGATTAGGCCGTAGCTTCATCCGAGGAAACGGTGATGATGATGCTCTTCCGGTGGTGCAGGTGAAGACAGCGGTGTGGGAATGGAGGTGGCGCGAAACACGAGGGGAACGTCAGGGCAGCTCCTTGGAGGTGGAGGACGGGGTGGCTGAACCGGCGGGATGATGAGATTGATGACAGATCCTCATCCGGTACGGTGGATGAGGGACATCGAGGTGTTGCTGTGGATGACGTCTCAGGGAAGAGGCTCCGGCTGGGTGGCGGACGGAGCAGGGTGTGGGGTTTCGTCGCGGGTTTTCGCGGCCTCGGTGTATGAATGGGTGGGCGGATGGGATGGCAGTGGGGAACCATGGCTTAGAGACGCGCTTGTCCGAAATATGGGGTAAGTTACGAAAGTACCCCCACCGATTTGAGGCGGTTCTTTTGGTTCAGGGGTACCACGAGCATTTCACGTGTCGGGATTTCACAAGAGGTGGGAGTTTTCGCGCGCGTTGTAATTTCGGAATAGCAAGGCACGGGTTGAGATGGAGGGAGTTGTCGGAGCACAACGAGACAAAGATATATCTTAAATATTTTGGGCTAACAAGGCGCGGGTTGAAGAGGCGGGAGTTTCGCAGCACGATAGACAGAGACGGTAGCTTGAATTTTTGGCATAACAAGGTGCGGCTTGAAATTTCGGAAGAACAAGCTTGACGTGTACCCCAAAAAATGACAATTTGCACCTCAACACGCACAACAGACACACAAACACCATTTAGACTAGAGTAAGGTACACGTGCATTGCACGCATGAGATTTGGCAACCAAATTATGAATAAATACCACATTATAGCATGCAAGCTTTGAGTCATATATGTATGATGTAGATGTTCGTTTAATTCTTATAGTTCATTTCATTCAAAATCATCTAGTTTTTATAAGAAAGCTAATCTATTTTAAGCTTCATGGAATTGTGCGTTGTAAGACATAAAGTAAAAACAAATAATGGCAAATCATGTAGAAAAACATTTGGGCAATTCTGATATGGAAGATTCTAGAACAAATAAGAAGTGCTTGTGTTTTGATGTTTGTGCATTATGCTTAAGTTCAACCATGGAGTCTTTTAGATTATACATGTGGCGAAATCTGGTGGAATCTAGATGATATCCAACGACCAGTAGTGCTCAAATTTGCCATCTTTGGACCATCGGATTCGCCTCATCCAACAACCATCTTTCAAAGTTAAAGTTACCCGCACACAATATAAAAATATATAAAATATTATATATATAGGGGTATAGATATAGATATGTGATGCGAAAGCCGCCCATCATCTCCAATTAGAATAGTGTGTCCATGCACGGATGCGACGTGGCCAAATGATGTCTGCCATCGGTATCTCAAATTCAAATCAGTCTGACCTTGTTCAATGTGTATACATTACAACATGCTCGTTTCCAAACCACACCACACATATCTCCGTTATATTCATGCATGCATGGTTTTCAAACATCAGTATCTCTTATTTAAGATATTTGAATTCAACTTTACATTGATTATGACCTCACCTATTCTTTTACACCCACACAGTAGTCTTCCCTTTATAATTGTACCACTAACTTTCTCTCGTGCATGCATGCACACATACTACCAGTCAGCATTATCCATCGCACGCATGCAATCTTTTTCTTCAGGTCGGTCTCCCATGAAGGCACACACCCACACACACCCCCCTCTCCATCATATCGGGCATTCTTTATCTCTCACGCGTGCATGCACAACGATCGATGTTCCTCTATGTATGTGTGTATATAGCTAGGTCTTTCATAGTTTTCCACACAAACCGATCAATCGATATATCCAGTGAGGTCTCACCCTCTTTCCCACGTCCACATCGAGCAATCTATACCTCTCTATATAGGATTAACATATATAGCTAATACACCCACATTAATTATATATCCAACGTCCCCCTCTCATCATCCATGCCTTCCGCTTCATCTCTCAGACGCGTGCACAATGGTGAAGACAGGGGGTAGTAAGGGCCCTGCCCCCCCTAACATCACTATATATCGAGGCTAATATGAATGTGATCATTAGACAATTGCTGCTAAAATGGTTTAAGTTCATGAATTGACCCTCCTCGTAAAGGATTAGCAATGCTTGGCCCCCTAGCTCATTTATTTTTCATGGCTCCGCCACTGCGTGCAACAGCGCATGTGTTCGCCCCCTCTCTCTAAATATCAATCTCGCACTTGTGCATTCCTTCATAGTCTCCCTCCACTCGGCCCCTCGCACCATCTTCTAGCCCCCCACCGGATTTTTCCACATGTACAATCTAGCAGACTCCATGGTTGAACTTAAGCATAATGCACAAACCTCAAAACAACAGTGGTTCTCTTTTGTTCTAGAATTTTTCGTATCATAACTGCCCAAACTTTTTTTCTAGTTGAATTGCCATTATTTGTTTTTACTTTATGCTTTACAACGCACAATTCATGAATCACAAAATAGATTAAGGGCTTCTTTGATTCAAAGGATTCTCAAAGGAATTTTGGAGGATTCTAATCATTAGGAATTTTTCCTATCTTGGTTGTTTGATTCGTAGGATTGTAAACCATATGAATTTTTCCAGATGATTCATTTGCATTGGATTTCATAGGAAACATCCCATCCACTCAAACCTCTTTGAAAGAATTCTGCGTTTTTTCTATGCACAATTAAACACTCGTACAATCCTGTAGGATTCAAGACGACATTCCACTATAATCCCATGTTTTTCCTATTCCCGCGTTCTTAGCTTTTTTATAAAAACTAATTGATTTTGAATGAGATGAACTATAAGAATTAAACGAAGGGCTAAATCAGGCATATATGACTCAGAGCTTACATGCTATAGTGTGGTATTTATTCATAATTTGGTTGCAAAATCTGATGCGTGCAATGCACGTGTACCTTACTAGTACTTCGAGTATGTGCAAAACACGTAAATTAGAATACCAATGGCAGCTACACAGTGTCTCTCTTACAGTTCATGAAGCCACGTGGCACATGTGGAGGCGTTGTCGCGACCTCCTTGCGTGGATTGATCACAGTGACGTGCTGCTGGTTCTAGAAGAATGTACTCGTCCTCCCTGAGCCATACTGGCGGTACATGCACGAAGCGAAGATGTGCACCCACGCCACGCACACACTCATTCCCTCGCACGCACACACGGGTACACGGGCGGACGCAATTTTGTACCAAGATCCACCCCATGTGATAATTTGACGCGTGTAAAGTCGTTCACTTCATTGATGGTCAATTAATACATCACATGTAAATTGAGTGGACGTGAGGGCGGAAGAAAGACATTATTACTCCACTGCGCGCAAGCGAGTAGTTAAATCGTGGATTGCTAGTAGTACTTCCATTGGTCTCCTTCGTATTTTGTGCCAATTTTTGACAGTAACATAATATTTACGCATTTGAGCAATGTAGTACTTGAAATTTATGTTCCGCTAAACTCATCGGGAGCCGTTTCGGGCCTCGAAACCAAACCATCAATTAATCTTTACCTTGTTCCCATCACATTCGAAAGCCTGCTCACACCTACTAGTACGTACCAAACCTGAACGTGTTCCCACTATGCAGGTATTAGTACTAGTGCTAGTACTTAGGTTATAAAAAGGGGAACTACCTAACCGAAAATTACTCTACCTTTCCTCCTCATAAGTGCTTCTTCTTCGTCCGTCGTTGCCATGGCCGGTAAGCAGAGCTCTAGGTCGAGAACTACTCGTAACAAGGGAGCGGCAACCAAGGCTGCGAAAAAAAGAGAGGGCTCGCCACCACGCAGAGACCTCGAAAGATCTCTCACGGGCAGGCGATGGCTCCGAGGAGCGCCCTATCCGCGGAGGTGAACATGCCGAGCCGGCGAAGCTGGAGTCGTTATCCCTCGACGGCATGCCCGATCAGCTCAAGAAGCACCTCAATAAGCAGAAGGAGTGCATCCAAGGCTTGATGGATTTGCTGCAGGAGAGCCTCGACGACATGCCCGCTGAGCTCAATCAGCGGGGGGAGTTGACCGTCGGCTTGGTGATGCTGCTGAAGAAGAGCATTGCCTCGGAGAAGAAGGCGACTGGCGAAATCCTGCGACTTCAGGAGGACAAGGCGAAGCTCTGCCATGAGATCGACCTGTTGAAGGAGAAGAACACCAGTTGGAAGAAGCTACATGAGAATAGTAGTTCCTCGCTGAAGATGCTGCAGGCCCTCGTCATGGAACAGAAAGGAGGAGTTGGCGAAGCTCCGCATCGAGCACCCGGCTGCTGTCAAGGTACGTAATGCGGTCGTGGAACAGATGATGAAGGCTCGCGTTGAGAAATCCCGCGTCATGGACAGAATGAAGAAGATGGCGGAGGAGACGCGCAAGGAAATGGAGGTCGTGGAGGCGATGAAGAAGCAGTTACGACTCCGCAGCGAATTAGATCATTTGGGGTGATAATCTTCCTTCTTATTTTGCTCCTGTGTTTCATCTTTTGCTTCGGGTGTTTCGCCGCACGTGTCACGTTCTCTGCGAGGCATGAATAGAACAATGGTTTTTTTGAGGGAATGAATAGAACAATGCTAATGAGATGACTAGCAAATTAGATCATTTTTATTGCCATATGGCACTGGGCTGCCGTGTTTCGTGCTCCTCCGTCACAGTACTACTCCAGTGGAAAACTTGAGTATACCGCACGGTTGTTTGCTCCTCCTCGATTAGGTCGTCGGCGCATTTTATCCGAGCAGTCAAATCACAAGGCCCCGCCTTCCAGCAGTAATGAGCCGTCAAATCACAAAGGCCCTCGCCTCTCGTGAAACCGACCAAGCTAGACTGCCCCGCCCTCTAGCCTTTTAAAAAATGTATACTTTTGTACAGCAGTAGTATCGATGGATTGCCCCATGGAGCAAAATTTGAATTTAAAAAAAGGTGGTACATATAGAGAGCACTCGTCGCCAAATTATGCATATAGTACTATTAAAAAGGCTAGTCACAATAATGGTGTCCAGCACAACCCACCCCTCAAATAAAACTAAGCACCCTGGAATTCTTTGACAAAACTAAGCACCCTGAAATTCTTTGACAACTAAACTGCTGGCTATATGATGTTGGCCATATATATTGTACGTATATAATGTGAAGAAACGAGTGGTAGTACTATACCAACTAAAAGATGAAATGTAAGAAATACTAGTATGTACGTACTGAAGAGTTAAAGTAACAAGAAGAAACATAACATAGTTCTGCTGGGGAGCTCAACACAACACACCCCTCGAATTAAATTAAGCACACCTGAAATTAAACTTTGCAACTATTCCAGTAGACACTGCATTAGAACAACCATGAGCAATAACACTGCCACCTTACTCGGAGTCCTCGTCCATGTCCTCAACTTCGTCCTTGTCCCTCTTCCTCTTGGCCGATACTTCTTTGCTTGAACCGCACACTTGGCTGTTGCTCTTCATCCAACCCTTGTAGATATTGAAGCAAAGGTAGCCATCCATTGCAGCATAGTGGATGTGGTCTATATCTAGTACATTCCGCTGCCATGCATTGACGATGAAACATGTATGGAGGTTTCTCTAGTTTACTGTACGAAGGATGAACCATGGCTCCTGCCAGGGTCAGCATTGAAGGCTGACGAGAGGACACCAGCCGATTCTTCTGGAGGTCGAAGGTGTTGCCTACAACGAGGCCTATCCGACGTAGGACTTCTTTGTCGTTACCAAAGTCTACAGTAACGAATTTGACTAGGTTGCTGTCGAGGAAGTTCTTAAAATCCTGGCACTCAACGTCGGCATGGCATATGTTGTAGACCAAGCATAAGTAATGCACGCAAACTTAGATCATGGCAGGCTTCTTCCTCTCTTTGTCCTTTAGATCCTTCTCTCGTCCCAGGACTGTGGTGTACTCAACATCTAGCCCAGCGACCCACTCATCATCTGAGTCTTCGAACATGCGTCTGAAGCAAGAAAGGCATCCTTTCACCGTCATGGAAGAACGATTGTAGATGACGTCGAACTCATCGCCGGTGATGGTTCTAACCTTGTACTCACCGCCGATCGTGGAGATTTGGGACGCCATGGATTTGGGAGGAGGGTTAAGATTAGTGGAACTACCGTAATGTGAATGGACGGGACGACTAGGAGCGAACCGTCGTAGTATTGAAGGATGTGCGGGGACGAGTAGGAGCAAACTGCCAGCGTGGGAATGGCAGGGTAGTGGCTTTCCATTCTTCCATGATACGGGCTTCCGAGAGCCCTTGGATCTGAGATTGAACGGTTGCATGGCGTTATTCTGCAAATTTTCAGCAACTTAGCATGCGACTGTTTGATCTCAGATCCAAGGGCTTCCAGCAGCCCGTATCATGGTCGCGCCTACCACGACCGTCGCGTCGTTCGCGCGGTCGCGCCCTTGAGATTTAACACAGTGCGTTAGGCTATCTGATGTTGGCATGTCATACATAGTCATCACTTAGTCACTCATACTACAAGGTTAGCCAAGGAGTGACCTCTTCCAATGAAATGGTGTTGCTAAGTTTGCTTCATTTAATTAGCGACTCAAAATTGTCTTTTCACCTAGGTACACGCGCTTAGCACCGTTTCTTCCTTGGGTCACCAAACTAGTCTCTCTCTTCTTGATTAACTTGCCACATCAGACTTTATGCCTATGTGGCAAGCTTAGCACCTGTAGGAGCAAGTAAAAGTAAGTACAATAGTGCGCTTTACATGGCATTTTTGCATATGTGGAGGAAAGAGAGGCAAGGAAAAAGTGGAGAAGTGGGTTCTCATGCAAGAGCCGACCTCTACTACATGGTGGAGCATTGGGAGAGGCACCTTTATGGAGGTGGTCAGGAATCGGGAGGCTCACGCCGGTCGTAGCGCCGCAGTAAAAATGATAATGGCAAGTCAAATCACATGGCCCCACCTGTCCAGCAGTAACTCGTTGTCAAATCACACAGCCCTACGTTTGCAGCAGCCTACTCCCTGGTCTTCTCGCGTCTCTGTCGAACCGACTAGGCGGAACTGCCCCGCCGCCTACCGCGCAGGAAAAGCCCTGCCCTCGACTTTTAAATAGTATACAGTATACTACTTTTGTATCCATGGATTGCACCCGTGCCATGGAGCAAAGCGTCTAGAAAACGGCGGTACACATGTACGGAGTATACATCACGCCCGTCGTGTTCGCGTCGCACCCCAGACGGTCGGTCGGTCTGGCACGCTGCTCTCCGAATGGAACGCGCGTCATATTGCATTTGCACACACACGTGGGACGTCAATTGAGAACCGACCATATGCACACTCCCCGGCCCCGCAAGTCGGGTGACTTAATAGAAGAGGGAGACGAGCGATAGTACTAGAGAAGTGTTGTACTACGTTGGTGCCTGGACGATCCCTGCAAGACATGGAAGATCAGTTCGTCCATGCATGTGACCAGACTCCAGCAGACACGCCTGGATTGGCTATCGTCTACATATCGTGCAGGCTGTGTTGTACATGGCTGTAGTTGTGGTGAGAAATCTAAAAAAGGTTTCTTGTCATCTCGCAAAATTAGGTGTCATGTGCTTCGGATCACTGCGAGGGTTAAACAGCGACAACTGAGTTGGGCTAGTCATTGGGGGCACATGCACGAACAGTGACTACTCGGCTGCCATCTAGGTCAAGCCGGCTATGTTAATTAGGACATCTATCGATGGACCCCTTTTCTACGAGTTTATCTTTAATTTGAGCTTTGTTCCTCGTCTAGTTTGTCCGTCGGGATTCATGTTGTCTCCTTTGGGCAGTGAGGTTATGATTTCTTGTCATGTGGCATTTTTTCGTGTTATATGTTATAATCCGGCGCTTTAGATCAAAATGACGACAACTGCGCCTCCGGGCCACGTGCATGAAGACTTCTCGACAGTCATTGACGAGGTCAAGCCGGCTCCGATAGACAAAAGAAAACTAGTACTACTCCACTATATAGGCAGGAGCCTTCGTGCTTTCTTGCTAGTGTTGCTCTCTTCACACTGTCTCGGCCTCTCCAGATCTAAACACGATAGCGGTGGCCACACACTCTCTCTCTCTGCTCACCCCTGGTCACAGATCCAGCCAGATCCTCTCCGTCGGGAAGGTGAGAAGGTGCAACGTTCACGCGGTCGTCCTCGGCGACGGCTCTTACCCACTGCTGGGCGCATCCCGATCAGCCTGCCTTGCCGTTCTCTCCCAAGCACCGCTGGCGAGGGAGGGCCTCCGACTCCTTCTTCCTCGCTGCTGTAGTGTGGGCTGATCCAGCCTCCCACCGCCCACCTAGCGACATCCCGGCGGCCATCAGGTATAACTTCCTTCGAAACCGGCCTTGCTCTACTTCCCGAGCTCCTGACGTCGCTGCATTTGTATCTTTTACTATTTCTCAGGCCCCCTCATAGATAGGATCGATCAGCTTCGAAAACCACCTTTTTTTACGTTTAAGAGGTAAAACTAGTTCATGCACTCGAATCTAGTACTACTTGGTTCAAACAAGGAAGAAAGGGGGTGGGGGTGGGGGAGGATTTGTTACCTAAATCTAGGACTTGGTCGAAAGAGGAAATAATGGGGGCGAAAAGTAGCAGAGACTGGCTATCCAACTGGTCTCTAGGTCTAATAGGGAAATAAAGGGAAACGCAGTACAAACTCAATATAAACCCGATCTATTGGTTGAAAAAGGAAAGAAAGTGGGGACTGGGGGACAAGTCAACAGAGTAAGTCCAGCACTAGATTTGCTAGCCTCACACAGTATAAGGTGGCTATACCGAACAAAAATGGGACCAACCCAGATATCCTGTTCTGATGTTTGTTGCCCCGAGCCACTCTTATGTAATGCCACTGGTAAAATGTAGCAGTCGCACTGTTAAAAGTAAGGACACGTTAAACCAATGTTTTTTTCAATGTAATGCCTCCAGTAATATGAATCAATGGCACTTCTTTACATGTCCTGCTAAAATTTCCCATTAAGATAAGTTGGTTCTTTTCGTTAGAAATGCAACTGTCCTGGTCCGCCTACTCTCCCGTGCCCAAAGTAATGTCGTATTTAACGGTTGTCATAGTTAATCCTAATGCCCACACTAATATCTAGCAATGCCACTGCTTTAGAAATTGCTACTGTCCTTGTAGGATTGCCATTCAGATAAGGAACATGCTTCTTTTCATTTGATGCATGTTTCATCACTTGTTAGTCACCCTCCTTTCCACCTTTTTTGTGCAAACAGAGATATACATTTCACGCTTGATCTTAGTTGAACTACACAAATGATATCCAAATTATAGTTGAGCATTCCAGGAGCTTCACAACCAACCTTGATGTTGCTCAATTCTATTGCAACTAATGAAGAAGAAGCTCTATGGGTTTCGTTTTCTGATGGAAATGGAACCGGGGCTGGAGCCCTTTTCTTAAATTTTTTGAAGAAGAAGCTGCTAGCTCACGGGACATTGCTTCATTTTAGGTGAACTGCACCAAAAGGTCCCATGAATTGAATCATCCATGTTGGTGACTGAAAGAGCCAGCTTCAGCATCCCAGTCTAAGCACCCCCGGCCTCCATCCTTGCGACGCACGGTGCACCTCATTTGCCACCTGCTCGACCCTAGTGTCACTGATAAAATGAAGTAATAATACAGTTAAAATAGAGCGAGTGTCATCTCTATCATTTCATTTCCAATGTAGATAAAGAAAGTGCTTCTGTTTGTTAATGTATGTTTCATCAACTAGTCCCATTGTTAATGTTTAAGCGTTTCTGCAAACTGGGGTGCTTAATTTTAGTTGATATGTACAAAAATAGAGATTTGAATGTCTCAAGGCGCCTCCTTGTACTACCGCTGTACACTGATGTTCATCACTGGCAGAAGGTGTATCTGGGAGACTTGGGACGATGTCCAGTATGAGGCGTACCGTATGAGGCGTCGCAGGGCCCATCTCGCCCTCGCAGCATGGCATACTATGATACTATCACAATATTTTCTTCTATTTATTTTGTGTGTTTCATCAACTAGTGCCACTATAATGTAATCATGCTTTTTCATTATCTGTGCAAACAGGGTTATTCAGCTGCATTTTGGTGGAACTGCACAAATGTACGTATGGAACCGACATATATGCAGAGTGCGAGGTGTGCCAAGTAAAAATTACCGACACCAACCATGCTGCATGCACGCATTGGCATCCACCACCACCAGTGGGATGTGTGGCGCTCTCTGTGGACGGATCTTTCTCGGCAGCAAATCCTCTAACCAAATACTAGTAGCTTATATTGGCAGTTTTCTAGGGAGTACTCTTTTCTGAAAGAAGCACCAATCTATTTTTCTTTGTTTGTACACTGTGTCACAACTTTGACCCAAAGGTCCAGAGCTATTTTAGGGTGATTGGCGTAGTACTCGGAGACTGATTGTAAGCATGATTTTCATTAGCTGTCACACTGATTGTAAGCATGAGCAGGTGGAAGATTAGGTTAGTGCGAAGCTTACCTTAAACCCTACCGCCGCCGTTGAAACGAGGCGAGCGTCGAGGGAACCGTGGAGAACGGCGGGGAAGCGACGTCGCGCCATCCGGCCTCCTCTTGCGGTGGGAGAACGAATACTCCTGTGGCTCCGGCTGGCTCTGCACCCTCACGAACGGCACACCATACTCGATCGATTCGTTATCCTCTGGGTGCTCGACCTTCGACCTGTACGCCCACCACCTCCGCCTGACTGTCGCCTCGGGCGAATCTGTCTGCTCCATCGCCCAGAGGAGATACTCGATGAACTCGGAGGACTGCGGCGTGACTGCCGCCGAGGAGTACATGTACATCGCCGCCCTCATCGCCGCCGTCTCGCTCTTTCGCATACATTGCCACATGGCCCGCACCTGTCCTCGAAATCTCCCACTCATTGTCAAACCAACTAAGGATCTCCTTCAACCTGGCTAACTTTGCCTGGTCACCGCCAGCGATCTGCCTGATTCGCTGCTGCATCCTCTCCATAGTTGTCCTTCTGAGTGGTCCGGTGCTAGCTTTGGAAGATGGGAGGAGAGACGGGTGGTCTTGCAATAGAGAAGAGGGAGAGGCGAGACTTTGGTTTTGGAATGGAGATGATGGAGAGGAGAGGAGGTGGTTTTGCAATGGAGAAGATCAGAAGAGGGAGAGGCGAGACAGTGGTTTTGGAATGGAGATGATGGAGAGGAGAGGAGGTGGTTTTGCAATGGAGAAGATCAGAAGAGGGAGAGGCGAGATGGTGGTTTTGGAATGGAGATGATGGAGAGGAGAGGAGGTGGTTTTGCAATGGAGAAGATCAGAAGAGGGAGAGCCGAGACGGTGGTTTTGGAATGGAGATGATGGAGAGGAGAGGAGGTGGTTTTGCAATGGAGAAGATCGGAAGAGGGAGAGGCGAGACGGTGGTTTTGGAATGGAGATGATGGAGAGGAGAGGAGGTGGTTTTGCAATGGAGAAGAGGGAGAGGAGCGTGCGGCAGCGATTTAGGATTGGACGAGAAGGCCGGCGCGCTGTGACTGGATCAAAATCAAAATCAATTTACCCGACCCCACATTAACTAGTCTCCCTTTTATTCTGGGTCATAATTGACCATGATTTTCGCACATAAAATATATGTTATACGTTGCAAAAATAATATAATTTGAAAGTACATTCAGATACGAACCAAACGATACAATTTTTGGTGACATGCATTCACATTTTGCATGGGGTACGTGGTCAAACTTTGACCCAAAATACGCAAAACAACAAAAGAATACTTCCAAGACTAGCGCCGCTCTTCCGCTCTTCTCCTCTTAAACCACCGCCGCTCCTCTCCTGTTCCAATCTAAATCCAGCGCCGCTCCTCTCCTCTTCCATTTCAAAACCACCGCCCCTCCTCTCCTGTTCCAGTCCAAAACCAGCGTCGCTCCTCTCCCGTTCTAATCCAAAACCAGCGCTGCTCCTCTCCTCTTCCATTCAAAAACCACCGCCGGCGAGTGAAGGTGCTGTGGAGAAGTAGATCGATGGAGGAGTACAACCGATACGTGAGGATCGCAGACGGCGACCCTGTGAAGCTAGCTAGGATGTTGGAGATACAGTCTTGGTTTGACAACAAGGACCAACTAGCGGCGACGGTGACATCCATGGCCAAATATCTGCAACAGAGCGAAAAGGCGGCGATACTCCCGGAGGGAGTCGCGCCGGAGTACATAGAGCTGCTCCTCTGGGCCATGGAGCAAACAGATTCACCGAATCCGATCGTGAGGGAGCGGTGGTGGGAGTATCGATCCCAGATGGAGCATCCACCAGAGATTGAAGGATCGAGCATCTACAGGGTGCCGTTTGTGAGGGTGTCCTGCCAGAGCGAGCCGGTGGAGTCTTCGTCGACCGAACCCAACTGCAAGAGGAGAAAAGCAGTTGGCCCGACGACGCTTCCCCGCCATCGTCTCCCTCGCCTTTCACATCGTCTCACGGGGCGGCTGTCTGCCGCCGAGGAATAGGAGGGGGCTGCCCCCCCCCCAGCCCAATAGTCGGCAGGTTGTGAATTGTCAGGAGGAGCTTAGGGTTGTCAGTATTTGCAGGTTGTGAATTGTGTTTTGTGTTGTGTATTTTGAGAGTACTTTCAGATATGAATGTCTTTTGAATTTCAGATTTGCAGTATTGAGCATATGAAGTATTTTATGAATTCTAGAGATCTATTTTTAGCACTTAAAAAATGTAGTTTCATAGGAGTATAAAAGTGCAGACAATGTGATTCTTAGAGAAGAAACTGCAAGTTTCAGTTTCAGATAAGAAACTGCAAGTTCAGTTTCAGATAAGAAACTGCAACTTTCAGTTTCAGATAAGAAACTGCAACTTTCAGAGGCAGAGCATTTATATTAACACGGCCTTTTCAAACAGGGTTAACATCATGTTGGAAGTTTTATTCATGGTCAAAAATGGAACTACCAGCCAGTTAACATCATGCTGATCAACATTCATGCATAGCACATCTTCATATGATGCACAGTCAAAATGCCCACACAATGTCGAGTGTGCGAAACACAGAGAAAACGAGGGACGAAGTTTTGGCAAGTGTTGGACGTGGTTTTGGGCTGCCCCGTCTAGGCTTTCATTTTTAACATGCGCAGCCCACGACCTCGGATGGGAGGTCCATAGGCCTGTTTGTATTTTCTTAGGGCCGTCATGTATCGACCGGCCTATGGACCTCCCATCCGAGGTTTTATTTTTGGCAGCCCAATTTATGTATTTTTTTGAAGAAAACGCAGAGGTCTGTTCTATTTTTCTATATAAGAATAGGAACGCCAGGTCCAACTTATGTTTCCCTTCTAACTATATTATATATATTTAAATTATTTTATATGTTATTATATATTATTTTTATTGTCATCATATATTTAACAGATACTTACATATGTAAGAAAACAATATCCCACATCTTATTAACTTATAAAAATAATTTCTTAACAAATAAAATCCTGGATTGTTTTGGCACGAAAATCCTAGTGATTGTGTACAAAAGCTTGGTAAGATTTAAGGACGAATGTAATAATATCACTTATTATTTAAATATATTTATAACAAAATGCTCAGCCCCTTTTTATTTTTTGATAACATTGCTGGCCCAACCCAACATTATAATTAGAATCAGCCCAGCAAAATCGTGTATTTCGAGAAAGTGCAAATGGCCTGTAATTTTTTAGGAAATAAAATAAATGGGCCGCATGGACGCTACATTATTTGTTCACCCAGCCCAGCTAATGGCTGTAATTCAAAAAAAAGATCAAATTGACTGTAAATTCTACCGCGCAAAAAAAAGACTGTAAATTCTGAAAAAATGGGTTGAATACGTGCCACATTTTTGGAGGCTGAAATGTGGGCCAATAGGTCGAAGCCAACGCAAGTCGTTGTCAATTTAGTCAACAAATGATTCTGACATGTTTGCCGTTGGATTTACATCCAACGACCGGCATCCATCTTCAATCTCTCGTCTTCTTCCTCCAGCGCCGCCGGGACCACCTCCCGCCTCCTGCTGCTAGCAGCTCTGCTTAGCACGCTTCGCTATGAAGCGCTACTCCACCGTTGGCCAGGCCATCCCTCCACCCCTCCACACCTCCTGTTCTTCTCCACCGACTGCCGAACCAGGCCGCACTAGAACCAGTTAACCCTCGTACACCTCTCCGTCTGCGACTCTACTCCCGCGTCTTCCCATCTCCGGCTCGTTGCTGTCCGGGGCCTCGCCGTCGTCCACCACCTTGGATGCGCTCGGCGCGGCGTGGTCAACGTGGTCAACGAACGACACCATCGGAAGTAGACTGTGCGTGGAGAGGCTGACAGCTGGGTCCACGGCCGCACACAAGGAAATGCCTCCTTATTACGCGCAAAATAATAATTCCTCCACCTGACATCTGGGACCCACCGGAAGGGCCTCTGTATTTCGCGAAAAAAATGTTCCACCAGCTGACATGTCGGACCCACCAGCTATCTTCGCACGCAAGGAAGTGCCTCCTTATTACGCACAAAAAAATGAATACTCCCCCTGCCAGCTGGAACCCAGCATAGTGGGAGGCTGACTTGTGGGCCTACCAAGTTGACGGGGACGGAGGGCTTTGTCAACTTAGTCAATATGAACGATTCTAGCTCCTGTTACCGTACGATGTTCATCCAACGGCCGTAGTGCTTCTTCAACCTCTGGTCTTCTTGCTCCAGCCGCCCAAACCAGCGCCGGTCGTGCCGCGTGCTCCTGCCTCCCATGGCCGGCTGTGATGCCGCGGAGGCCTCACCGCCCCCTACTACTCCCACCGCTGGCCAGGCCATCCCTCTACTCACCCACACCCCCTGTTATTCTGCGGCGACAGCAGCCTCACACCGCAGCTGAACCAGTGAACCCTCGTACTCCTCTTCGCGTGGGCATCCACTGCTGCGTCTTCCCCGGCTCCGAGTCGTCCCCTTCCTAGGCCTCGCCGTCGTCCACCGCCGTGGTGCTCTCGGCGCGGCGTGGTCAACGTGGTCAAGGAACGACTTCCATCGGACGTGGACTGTACGTGGAGAGGCTGACAGCTGGGTCCACGGCCGCAGCAAGGAAGTGCCTCCTTATTACGCGCAAAATAATGATTCCTCCACCTGACAGCGGGGACCCACCGGACGGGCCACCGTATTTCGCGAAAAAAACGTTTCCCCCTGACTGCTGGGACCCACCAGCTACATCTTCGCACGCAAGGAAGTGCGTCCGGGCAAAAAAAAACGATTCGCCCCCCTGACTGCTGGGACCCACCAGCTACATCTTCGCAGGCAAGGAAGTGCCTGACAGTTGGGACCCACCTGGTCGAAGCGTACGTAGCATTGTCATTCTGGTCGCGAACGTGTACGTACATACTGGTCGATGTAGAGGCGCGCACGTGTCGTGGTAGAGGCGTGCACGTGTCGTAGTAGAGGCACGCATGTAGCATGTACACGTACGTACAACGGACAAGGTGCAAGAAAGAAAATACGGCCACGTACATACAGACGGGCGGGGTCTCGAACGCCTACTCACACATACGTACGGCCAGGGCTCGTGAACATGGCTGGGTCGGAACGGAGAAACAACATCGTCGTCGTGTTCATGGGGAGGCAACGGAATGTGTCGTGTTCATGGGGAGGCAACGAAATGTGTCGTGTTCATGGGGAGGCAACGGAATGCTTCGTGTCCATCGGGAGGCAACGGGACGCGTGGGAGCCAACCGGCTGGGTCGGAACGAAATGCGTGGTCGTGTTCATCGGGAGGGCTTGGATGGAACAGGCGATGGAAACAAGGCCTGGCGTACCGTAGAACGGAGGAAACGGCGTTGTGTTCGACCGGCCACGTTCGAAACGGGATCCTTCTCATCGGGAGGGGTCTGGCGTACCACAAAACGGAGGAAACGGACCTCCTACGGTCGAAACGAGGGTTCTGTTGATCGGGAGGGGTGTGGCGTACCGCAAAACGGACGAAACAGACTTGTTTTGGAGCGCTACGGTCGAAACGGGGGTCATGTTCATCGGGAGGGGTGCGGCGTACCGCAAAACGGGACTCCACGGGATACTGTTCATCTCCACCGTCGACCTCCTCCAGCCTCCACGGGCTACTGTTCATCCACCGTCGACCTCCTCCAGCCTCCACCTGCGACTGTTCATCCACGGGCTCCTGTTCATCCAGCCTCCACCACGCGCTACTCCACCAGCTACTGTTCAACCACCCCTCTCAACGGGCTCCTGTTCAACCACCCCTCCACGGGCTACTGTTCATCCACCCTCCACTGTCTACTGTTCATCCAGCCCTCCACGGGGTCGTCCTGTTCATCCAGCCCCCTCCACACCACGGGGGCCTGTTCATCCAGAGGCAACGCCACCGCTCACTGTTCATCCACCCCCCCAACGCTCACTGTTCATCCAATCGATCGGCTTCAGTTAGTAGCAGTAGCGAAGGAATCGCTCGATCGGGTTCAGTTAACAGCCATCGATCGATCGCTCGGGTTCAGTAACGCGTAGCCTGCAGTGCAATCGCTTGGGTTCAGTTAGAGCCCAGCGCCTTGCTCAGGTTCAGTTAGAGCCAACGCCTCGCACACACGCGCGTACGTGTACGAGAGAAACGCACATCGCTCGGCCCCCGACCTCCCACCGTAACCAGGAACTCCCCAAAATTTTCCTCGCCCTCACTTCTACCATGGTTTTTTTCGTCATGGACGGCCCAAAGAATGTCATCAGCTGCGTCTCCGGCCCGCCCAGGACGAAAAGCCCATTTTCTGTCATGTTTTTTGTCATAGAAGTAGGAGCCCACCACATCTATGATGATACCGGGTTTTGTCACAATTATCATCATATAAGTGTCATATGTAAGACATAATTTTTTTCGTTCGGCCCAAAATGTCACGGATGTGTCTTTTTTTGTAGTGCATCTTGAAGGGGTTCCACATCCTCTTGTCCATGCCACTCCATTGTTGGTCTTATCTGAAATACACTAGATAAAGGTATTAGTCCAACAAGAGATATGTTGACATTAATTCCCAAAATCACCCACGGAGCACTTGTGCTTTCATAATCACATGGCAATGTGAACTAGATTATTAACTCTACTAAACTCTTTGGGTGTAAGTCACATGGCGATGTGAACTATGGGTGTTAATCACATAGCGATGTGAATTAGATTCGATTGACTCTAGTGCAAGTGGGAGACTAATGGAAATATGCCCTAGAGGCAATAATAAAGTTGTTATTATTATATTTCCTTAATCATGATAAAGGTTTATTATTCATGCTAGAATTGTATGGACCGGAAACTTAAATACATGTGTGGATACATAAACAAATATCGTGTCCCTAGTGAGCCTCTACTAGACTATCTCATTGATCAAAAGATGGTTAAGGTTTCCTAACCATAGACATGAGTTGCCATTTGATAACGGTATTACACCATTAGGACAATAATGTGATGGACAAGACCAATCCGTTAGCTTAGCATATTGATCGTTCAGTTTATTGCTATTGCTTTCTTGATGACAAATACATATTCCTTCGACTATGAGATTATGCAACTCCCGGATACTGGAGGAATACCTTATGTGTTATCAGACGTCGCAACGTAACTGGGTGATAATAAAGATGCTCTACAGGTATCTCCGAAGGTGTTTGTTGAGTTTGCACAGATCGAGATTATGATTTGTCACTCCGAGTATCGGAGAGGTATCTTTGGGCCCTCTAGGTATTACACATCATAAGAAGCCTTGCAAGCAAAGTGACTAAGGAGTTAGTTGCAAGATGATGTATTACGAACGAGTAAAGAGACTTGCCGGTAACAAGATTGAACTAGGTATGAAGATACCGATGATCGAATCTCAGGCAAGTAGCATACCGATGGACAAAGGGAGTTATGTATGTTGTCATAAGATTCGACCGATAAAGATCTTTGTAGAATATGTAGGAGCCAATATGGGCATCCAGGTTCTGCTATTGGTTATTGACCGAGAGGTGCCTTGGCCATGTTTACATAGTTCTCAAACCCATAGGCTCCGCACGCTTAACATTCGTTGACGATATAGTGTTATATGATATATATGATTTGGTGACCGAATGTTGTTCGGAGTCCCAGATGAGATCACGGACATGACGAGGAGCTCCGGAATGGTCCAGAGGTAAATATTGATATATATGACGATGATATTTGGACACCGGAAGAGTTTCAGGATGTACCAGATAGAAATCATGTCACCGAAAGGGGTTCTCACAACCCCGGGAGGTTAATGGGCCATATGGGCCAAAAGGGGGGAACACACCAGCCCACAAGGGGCTGGCACGCCCCTTCTAGGCCGCAATCCTTGGGGAGAGAAGGAAAGGGGGGAGTCAGCCTCCCCCTTCCTTTCCTATCCCCCTTTCCTTCCCCTCTCCGGCAAATTAGGAAGGGAGGGGGGCGATATCCCAAGTAGGATTCATACCTACTTGGGGCACCTCCTGGCTGGTCCCCTCTCCCCCACCTATATATATATGTGGGAGGGTGCACCACACATAACCATGACAATCTCTTAGCCGTGTGCGACGCCCCCCTCCACCGTTTACACCCTCGGTCATATTTTCGTAGTGCTTAGGCGAAGCCCTACGGAGATAGCTTCACCATCACCATCACCACACCATCATGCTGCCGGAACTCATCCACTACTTTACTGTCTTGCTGCATCAAGAAGGCGAGGATGTCACCGAGCTGAATGTGTGCTGAATGGAGGTGCCGTACGTTCGGTACTTGATTGGTTGGATCGCGAAGAAGTTCGACTACATCAACCGCGTTACTAAACGCTTCCGCTTATGGTCTACGAGGGTACATAGACACACTATTCCCTCTTGTTGCTATGCATCTCCATGGATAGATCTTGCATGCGCATAGTAAATGTTTTGTTTTCCATGCAACGTTCCCCAACACATACGGGTCCAGAGCTAGTAGCTAGATGGCTTCTTCTCTCTCGATGTTCTTCAATATAGTGTTCTCCTTGATGTTCTTGGAGTTCTATCTGATTTCATTCTTTTTTGTTGCGTGCTTGTTGGGGTCCAATGAATTGTGAGTTTATGATCATATTATCCATGAATATTATTTGAGTTTTCTCTGGACTCTTTTATGCTTGATTAATATTGAAGGAAATATGCCCTAGAGGCAATAATAAAGTTATTATTTATTTCCTTATATCATGATAAATGTTTATTATTCATGATAGAATTGTAATAACCGGAAACTTAGTACATCAGTGAATACATAGACAAAACATAGTGTCCCTAGTATGCCCCTACTAGACTAGCTTGTTAATCAAAGATAGTTATGTTTCCTAACCATAGACATGTGTTGTGATTTGATGAACGGGATCACATCATTAGGAGAATGATGTGATGGACATGACCCATCCGTTAGCTTAACATTATGATCGTTACAGTTTCATTGCTACTGCTTTCTTCATGACTTATACATGTTCCTCAGACTATGAGATTATGCAACTCCCGAATACCGGAGGAACACCTTGTGTGGTATCAAACGTCACAACGTAAATGGGTGATTATAAAGATGCTCTACAGGTGTCTCCAAAGGTGTTTTTTGGGTTGGCATAGATCAAGATTAGGATTTGTCACTCCGTGTTTCGGAGAGGTATCTCTGTGCCCTCTCGGTAATGTTCATCACTATAAGCCTTGCAAGCAATGTGACTAATGAGTTAGTTGCGGGATGAAGTATTATGAAACGAGTAAAGAGACTTGCCGGTAACGAGATTGAACTAGGTATGATGATACAGACGATCGAATCTCGGGCAAGTAACATATCGATGACAAAGGGAACAACGTATGTTGTTATGCGGTTTGACCGATAAAGATCTTCGTAGAATATGTAGGAGCCAATTTGAGCATCCAGGTTCCGCTATTGGTTATTGATCGGAGATGTGTCTCAATCATGTCTACATAGTTCTCAAACCCGTAGGGTCCGCACGCTTAACGTTCGATGACGATTTGTATTATGAGTTATGTGTTTTGATGACCGAAGTTTGTTCGGAGTTCCAGATGAGATCACGGACGTGATGAGGAGTCTCGAAATGGTCGAGACATAAAGATTGATATATTGGAAGGCTATATTCGGACATTGGAATGGTTCCGGAGAAGTTCGGGTATTTTCCGGAGTACCGGGAGGTTACCGGAACCCTCCGGGAGAGTAATGGGCCTTAATGGGCTTTAGGGGAAAGGAGAGAAGGGCCTCAAGGGGTGGCCGCGCGCCCCCACATGGGATGGTCCGAAATGGACTAGGAGGGTGGCGCCCCCTCCTTCCTTCTCCCCTATTCCCCCCTCCCTCCTTCTCCTAGTTGGAATAGGAAGGGGGGGGGGGCGAATCCTACTTGGACCAGGAGTCCAAGTAGCACTACAAAAAAATACACTTCCGTGATGATACGTGTTTGTCACAGTAGGTCGCGTTGCATGTACATCCATGACGATTTTATGATAGAATCAAGACAGTCATACCTGTGTTGTCGTAGAAGTGTTCCATAACATTGCCAAAATTATCATCACGGAAGTGTCCACTTCCATGACGATAAATCGCGTGTCACAGAAGTGCTTTCGTCAAGGGTGACCGACACGTGGCATCCACCATAACGGAACACTGTTAAGCTATCGGGTAGGGTTTTGGATCTGATAACCCGTTAATAGCCCCGACCAATGGGGATTTTCCACGTGTAAAATCATCATTGGCTGGAGGAAACACGTGTCGGCTCATCGTTGGGACAGATGTCATCCACTCATTGGACAGAAGGCACCTATGGTACGTTGACACGTGGCACAGCCCAACAGTGGCCCATTCCTGTGAAAAGGCCAGCCCGTTTGACTTGGTCAAAAGGTGGCGGGCCGACCCATGGAAAGCCTGTTAACGGCCTGTTCGCATATAGCCCATTTACAGCCCGCTAACCCAAGGCCCGTTACGCCCTATCCGAATTAGGCCCAGTAGCGTCATATGGGCCATCCAATATGATTCCAGACCATTTTCACTTCTGGCCCATGTATGGCCCATGACGTCTTTCGGCCCATATGAGGCCCTTTGTAACTCTTGGCCCATTAACGGCCCGCGGTGAAACTGGCCCGTAAGGAACAGTGTATCACTTTACACCCATTAACGGCCTGTGGTGAAACTGGCCCGTAATGAACAGTGTATCACTTTATACCCATTAACGGCCCGTTTCCAGCCCATGTTATCTTTCGGCCTTCTAAGAGCCCATTTATTCTTGGGCTCATTTCAGCATTCGTTTACTTACGGCCCGTTACTGTCATTTTCTGCTTGTGGGTCAAATTCAGCCCATGGTTACAGTCGGCCCATTTGTGGTCCGTTAATACGTTGGGCCATTTTCATAGCGCCATCAAATACAGCCTATTAAGGATGGCCCGTTATGGTCGGCCCATGAACTGACGATTCCAACTCTAGCCCGTTTACGACCATAATGCAGCCTGTTATTGGCCCATGTTTGGCCAATCGATCATACGACCCGTATAAGGCCCATTGATGATACGACCCATAGAAGGCCCATTATTTCTACGGCCGTAGAAGGCCCATTGTTTCTATGACCCGTAGAAGGCCCACTGTTTCTACGGCCCATAGAAGGCCCACTGTTTCTACGGCCCGTAGGAGGCCAGTGTCACTACAGTAAATATTAGCCCATGGTTATTGTGGCCTAGTTTTGAAAAATAGGTTATTGCAGCCACTAGCAAACCGCGGAAAAAGAACTGCAATGACTACAAGCAAACAAATAAACAAGACAACAAGGAAATAAATAAGCAAGCAACTTACGCTAGGCTATCATGGCTATCACACATATTACATCCACTGGGCATCAAAGTTCGCCACCAGTGCAAATAAACGCGGGCGACAAAAGAATATACAAAACTGAGAGCAGTTCAGAAGGCACTAGGCCTGGCCAGGTCAGGCCCCCAAACAGCCAAACAAGCTGATTAGACCTCAGTTGTGTCAATGATAGATGCATCACCCGTAGCTGTATGGCATGATGGTGCGCAAGGCAGTCCTCTGGAATCTTTATTACATCTTTGACTTCAAGTCAGAGCTGAGCTGAAGCAAGCCGTTCTGCTTTAAGTTGAGACTGAAGAAGTCGAACTGATTGAGGCAGCGACTGCACAGAGGTTGTCTCACACCTGTTGGTGAGTAGCTTCAACTCACTGTCTTCATCAAGAGAGGACCTTGGGGTCATGTCACTGTCCTCAAGATGGATTGGCTCACTATCTTCCCTGAAGTTCTGCCTGGCGCAAGAGATACGACTCTGAAAGAGAAACAAGGAGACACGTAACAAGTTTCACAATTATATAAGCAAATAAATGGATCTGTTCTGCATAAGGAACATGTTTTTACAACTACAATTTGAAACTGGTAGTTGTTGCAAACATCCAATCAGATGTAAACATCAAAGCAAACAACAGTGGAGGAAATGATGCCTATCCAAATCTATACTAGAACAAAGTTTGAAGGCTTGAGAAGGATGAACTTACATTGCATGTTAACATGGGCTGGACAAAGCCCTTCTCCATGTTGATGGAAGGATAATTCAATAAATTCCCCAAAGAAAATTCTTTATAAGCGTTGCCATTATTCTACATTTTGCAAAGAGTAAATATAGATCAAATAATATTGGAAGAAACAGAGGATAATGAAGCTCAGGTGCAGACTGATGATACATAATCAAATAGCAATTAATTAAGTACAACGTTACAAGGCAAAAGGGAGAGAGGTACTGACAAGAGCAATGCAGAGCCCAGTATTGTTTTGAGATCGTATGATCCTTTGAGCAAGGAGATTCATCTGAAATTAGTTTTCATACAAGAGAGAAGGTAAGGCACAAGCAGAAATTTAGGAGTTCAAATTTTGAATTGATATCATAGACAGTACCTGACGCTGGGCTCCCAGCAGTTCTAATAGGGGTTTGGCCACTGGAGTAGGGGTAAAGTGTGGTACAGTTGGGCCTGTGTTTTCTGTGGCTGCTGATCTATCTGATTTAACAGGTATCACTACCTTTTCCAAATACCTAGTTTGTACTCCTTGAGGATCTGCACTCACCCTCTTCCTTTTGGACATCTATTACGAAAGAACAACATTTGACTGGAAAAACATAGTGTGACGACACATGGAATAGGTACAGAAAATGGATAGGTATGGCATATACTCATATATGATGCTTAAACTAAGCAGATGGTGTAACAAAGTAGAAGTAATGCAAGAGGTCAGATGCAAAATATGTGCGACCAATACAACTTTGCAAAGTTAGAGCAAGCACCTTGATGGGTGAATAAGATAGGCCATCCTCCACCATGCCAAGTTTGTTAGCCAGTGGATTGTTCCGCAATATTCCTCTCGTGCGCCCATTCTCATATTCATTTTGATAATGTTCAATATCTGACATGCATGAAAACATAAAAACAAGTGAGATTTTCTTTGTAATGCAGAAGTGATTCTAATCCAATACTGCCTCCCTGTAAACCCCTTTGTGCTATCTCTGCAATTCTTTTAAGAGATGCCATGCATGCTGTAATTTGGTGTGTGCATTAATATAATGTGGCCTACTACTCAAAATATGAGAGCTCCAGAAGTGATGACACTTCGCAGATGACAGCTTCAACATATAGTAAAGAAGAACAAGTCGACCTGACCTGACAGATTCAAAATATACTAAGGGAGAACAACTCGACCTGACCAGTCGACCGCAAGAGAAGAGGATCATCTTAAAGAAGAGCAGAAGAGCAAGCAGATTGAAGATATTACAAGTCTTTCAATACAATGTCGGTTGGCCACCCATGATGAACCAGAGCGCACAGAGAAATACTATTCTTTCCGGTCTCTCCATATGTGGCTCACATGCATTTCGAAACTAAAGTAGGAACATTTAGCTAACCAATTAAACATCTCTCAGTTTTACTAATATCAGCAATAATATCATATATGAATTTGTACAACTAAGCTTGTTTAGCTCGATGGGTGGAGCAGTGCTATTACGACACGAACCACGTAGGCTGATTGTGGTCATCATAAAATGGGGAAACCATAAGCATGATGAGTACAGTGTTGACCGTGGCAGTGGGATGGCAGATCTGAAGCTGCAAACCGCGCAAAGGGTAGTTAGCAACCGATGTTTGCTTTGAAATAACAACTAAGATTTGGTATGGACAAGAAAGTACGGTCAACAAGTGACAAAGAAATGCAATTATGCTGTCTCTCTATATGTCGCGACATGCATTTGGAAACTCAAGTGGGACCTTTAGCTAACCAATTAAATGTGTCGGTTAACTAATATCAGTATCATATCACAATCATATTTGAACAACTAAGCTTTCGAATTCTGAGTGTTGTGTTGTTTAGCTTGAAGGGTGGAGTAATGCTAGTACGACAGAAAGCACCTACGCAGATCATAGTAGAGTAGATAAAAGGGGAAAACCCTAAGCATCAAGAGAAAAATCAGGAAAGTGGAACTAGCTGGACCAGTGGGTGGCGCACATGCTTTTCGAAACGAATATAGGAACATTAGGTGACCAATTAAACGTTCTCTGTTTTAGTGATATGAGCATCATATCAGATTCGTATTTCAACACGTAAGCTTTGGGTTGAGGTCTTGAGGAGCAGTGCTAGCACGACACGAAGCACCTACGATGATGGTAGTGAATATAAAGGGGGGAAACCATAAGCTTTACGAGTATAGTGCCCGTGCCATGGCAGATCTGAAGGTGCAAATCGGACAAAGCTACTTCGCAACCATTGTTTGCTTTCAACTAGCCACTATGATTTGGTACGGACAAGAAAAGTACAATAAACAAATTACGATCTATTTTCCAGGTGAGATCAATAACTTAAGCACATATGGAAGAGTACCAGCTCTCTTGCGACGCCGTGTAGGCCTATGCTGGTACGTTGAGGGTGCTGCAGGTGCGATGGCTGTCGACGGCAGGGAAGAAGACTTTAGACGGCAGACGTCCGGGTCGGGGGATATATCCTGTTGCCGTGGACGAGGCGGTCGTAGGAGTGGCAACGACAAGGTGGACGACGGCACCGATGAAGCGAGAGGAGGCGATAAAAGGATCCTAGTCTTGGGCCATGGTTGTGAGACGTCCATCTCTTGTAGTGGACGATGGAGTAGGGGTAGCGGCTCCGGGAAGGTGGAGGATGGGGTGGCGGACGGAGGAGGCTGGCCGCAGTGCGGAGGTTGTCGTGCCGCCGACGGTGTATGAATGGGGAAATGGAGGGGAGGGGGGGATCTCAAACTTTGGGACGCGCTTCTCTGAAATGTGGCAAAGTTACAAACTTATCCCCCGTTTAAAATTTCGGACATCGCGTCGGTTGGGGATAGGACGGTAATCTCGCATCTCCCAAATATTTGCCGGTAACTATTTCGGGCGAGGAGATGGTGTTTTGCCGCCCATGGTTGGCGCCCATGGTGTATGAACGGGGCTGATAGGTAGGGCGGTTGTGTCACGTCTGAGGGAAGTTACACATCTACCCCTATTTAAAATATTAGCCTACATCGATTTCGGACGAGGAGAGTTTGTTTTGCCGCCCATCGTGTATGAATGGGGAAATGGAGGAAGAGACACATGTATTTCGGACGAGCTTCAATCAAATGTATTTTGCCGCCCACGTTTGGCGCCCACCGTGTCTGAATGGGCTCAGAGGCCGTCGTGTCACGTCTGATTGAAGTTACTAGTCTACCCCTATCGACAGCACTGTAAATCTGGTCAATAAGGATGTCAAGTGTCAGGGGTAGACAGTAATTTCCTTCTCGCAAACACTTGCTTCGGGCAGCCCACAAATTATAGTGAGTGTTTAGCCGTTTTGTTCAAAACTTGGGAGAATTAGCATTCACGTTTGCCCTGGGCCCTGGCAAGCTAAATTCAAATCCAATTTGTATTCGATTACGAATATCCACAGATAATTCTATGTTTTGTTATTTATTTCTTCAAAACCACAACAAAGATTTATTCCACCTTTATATATGATTATGATTTAGAAATGTCGTGATCTTCAAATTCAGTACGTTGGATACACTCTGAGTCAAACAATTATTTCATCCAGTACAATATGCTCACACGAAAAACAGTTCACCTTATGTCAATCATACAAGTACTGAGGATTACCTCGCCTAAAAAATTCAGATCATTACAACACATGGACAATATAGGGGGTCTTGCAACATAATCCATTCAGAGACATGACACAACATGCAAGTACAATAATCTAATGACAATTTCAA
>NC_057807.1:120375376-120382673 GCF_018294505.1 Triticum aestivum | reverse complement strand
GGCCGGGCGGGCCGCGGCGGCGCGGGGAGAGAGAGGAGGCCGGCGGGGACACGTGGCGCTGCAGGATTCGTCAGGCGGCGGCGGCGGACGTGTCCGGTGGCGGCGGACATGTCCGGTGGCGGCGGGGGCGATTTGATCTAGGGTTTCACCCGAAATTTCGGAGGGGAAGGCTAATTTATAGGTAGAGGGAGCTAGGAGAGTCCAAATGAGGAGCGGTTTTCGGCCACGCGATCGTGATCGAACGACCGAGAGCATGGAGGGGAGTTAGATGGGTTTTGGGCTAGTTTGGAAGGGGTGTTGGGCTGCAAAGAGAGAGAGGGCTTTACGGTTACCCGGTTAACCGTTGGAGTACCAAACGACCTCCAAATGGCACGAAACTTGACAAGCAGTCTACCGGTGATGTACCAAGACCACTTGGCAAGGCTCGGGCCATTCCGAGAAAGTTTAACACCCACTCACGAAAAGAGAGAAGAGGGGGACGCCGGAGGGCATAGGAGTGCCGGATCGCGAAACGGACAACGGGGAAAATGCTCGGATGCATGAGACGAACACGTATGCAAAATGAAATGCACATGATGACATGATAAAATGCAACACGCAAGCAAATGACATGGCAACAACGGAGAATAACTGGCAGACACCTGGCGCAACGGATCCAGGGCGTTACAACACTCCACCACTACGAGAGGATCTCGTCCCGTGATCTAGGATGGCACCGGAGGAAAAAGGAAGAGGAAGAGAAGAGGTAAAGCTAAGTTGCTTCTTCGACCAAAGAGTGAAACCAAAGAACCTTGAGAGGTTGAGCAAAATGAAGAAAGAAAACAACAACGATGAACAAAGTTGAAAACACTCCGTTAGAAAAGAGGAACAAGAAACATTCGAGAACCTTGTAGGTTTAGTGATGAGATAGATATTGAAACCACTCCGGTTAAAACTAGATGGAGAAGGAATAAGATTGAAATAATTTGGGCAGCACTCCGGTTGAACATGGAAGGAATAGAACATGAACTAGAGAAGAAGGGATGATACTTGATGAAGACATGACACAAAAACCTCCGGAAAGAACTGAAAGAGTATTCAATGAAAAGAATTTAGAAGGATTGAATGGAGTTGTTCAAAAAATCAACAACAAAAGAATAAGCTTGTTGTGGTCTTATGGATAACATCTCAGAAAATTGTGAGGTGATAAACAGCCGCAAACTGAAATGATTGAATAGCTAAGAAGAATGAAGGCATGCAAAACCCCACTTCAAAAGAAAATGAAGAATTAATTGCACTTCGGATGGCAAAAAGGAAAGATACTTGAACTCCACCGACGAGAATCTTGATGAACTCTTGAAGAATGAATTAAATCATGAAGAACCACCAAGAAGAACTCCGTTGACAAAAAAGGATGAAGAGATAGAATGAAAGGATGAAAGAATAAGATGAGCCTTGCGATGATTTAGATGGAGGTTCTAACAAAATGAGCGAGGAAATTGAACTCCGGGAAAGAAAAGATGAAAACACTTGAACTAGAATTTATTCATCACGAACAAACTCTGAAGGAAAGGATTACTCACTCGGATGAAAGAAGAATAAGATTTATTGTATGCTTATCCTTCATCAAATTAAATTGATGACAAGCAATGGATTTCGCATACTACTTATTCTTCTTGAAAAGGATTAAAAGAGATATGGCGCAAACTTGTGAAGGTCTTCAAGGAACCACCGGTAGGATTTGGAAACAACGAATAAATTGATATGATAACGAAGGAAGAGAAATCTTGAACGAACCACCGGGAAGAATTGGAAAATGAATGAAGATACTTGGGGGAATTTAGATAGAAGTGAACGCAGAGGTCCCGAGCTGATTAGATAATACTTGAGCAATGCACCGGGATAATTAGAGAACGGTACCTGGAATGATGGCCTCCGGTGAAAAGAAATGGAAAAACAACTCCTGACAACTCCGGATGGGTGAGAAAATAATATCTGACAAAAGGAATAATTCGAGACGATAGCAAGAAGCTAGAACCAAGATTCTTCGAGAGGACATACCAGATTTAGAGGAAAAACTCTTCTTCGATCTTCAAATGACGACGAGAAACACCACCAAAATTACTGAGATACTCCGGTAGAATGGAAAGCGAAGGGTTTGAGCCAACAATGAAAAGAGTTTGAAAACGATCTTGGATAAGGAATATGACTGATGAAAATTCATTCTTACGTCACACTTGAGAAGAATTGAGATTAACTCCGGGGAATTAGAAGAGTCAGGTAAGATCCTGGGAAAAGACCTGTGGGTTAGGGCCCACTCAAAAGAAAACACCGTTGGAAAATGATGATGAACAGATAGATGAAGCACCGGAACAATTGAAATATTTGAATGAGGTGACAACCTCGAATTAATTGGAACACGGTCGAATCTTCTGAGATGTCTTGAACACTCCGGATAAGAATAGAGAGAGGTGAACAAATGAGAGGTGCACCGACATGAGAAAGCATTTGACACGAGGGAAGGAATATGATCAACACTGAAAGCTTGAATTAATCCACCGGAGAGGAAACAACAATGGAGGATGATGAACTTGAAGCTCGTGAGCATCTTCACGAGGGAAATCCACCAGATAAGAACAATGATTGAAAAGAGTGAAGAGACTTCACATGAATAAATGGATACTTGATTAAGAAATCTGGGTCCTTGAAGAAAAAGGGTGGGAGGGTGGGAAAACAAAGACAACTTGGAATGGATGAAGCAAACACCGTTGAGAAGAACTGATAATTGATCTTGCGAATGTTGAAAAAGATTGGAACCACTTGAAGAGAAGCACACCGGTTGAAAAAGAATTAACATGACGACCTCGATGATCAAGAATGATTAGTATTCCCATAGAAATATGAGAACACCACTTGAAAGGTATGGATTCAACATTTGACTTCGAAGCAACTTGAATACCACAAATAAAACAAAACAAAGGATTTGGCTTGCAGAATAAGCCGGAAACAAACATATGATAGATCCCATATCGTATCATGTGCCTGTTGGAAAGATAAAACTAGAGCTACTTGAATTCCCACCTATAAAACTCCTGAAACTTTCTGGTTATGCAATCTGGTGTTGGGGATACAGGGGAAGAAATATATCTCACCCAAACTAACAATACCTACATCCAAGCTGTATCCATCCGTCAACACATAACCAAGAAACCTTCGGAAATCGTGTACCTCAACCTTCGAAAAGCATCCGTTATACGAGTTATGGCAATACTCTCGAGCTCGCCCCAGTACTGGGTTATCGGGGTTATCGCACCAACAACTGTACAAAAGAGATTTTCGATGTCGGCAAAACTCAGGTATTCCAGAACTGCAACGATAAAATTGTGACGACAACACCTCAGAGCTCAACTCCCTGGGACACTGCCGAAACCCCTAAATGTCAGGAGGCACCAAGAACAATGTTCTCGTCACAAAACCATCGGAACGATTCCAAGATACCCGCGTGATCCTAAAAAAAATTTGAGTGAAATTTGAGAAGAGGAAAGACAAAACATCTATGTCAGGAGACCTCACCAGAGCGACGAAGGGGACTGAGGAGTAAAAAGAATCCTACTCTCCGATATATATAATCCTAAGACTCAAAATAGTTTTCTTTCTAGACTCAACAACGGCCAACAATCAAGGGGGCTCCTAGGGTCGGTCGAGGCTCTAATACCAACTTGTCACGCCCAATATGCGACCATATCCAAAAGGAACTCGAAGGTCCCACCAAAGATAGAGCCGCATATTGAGACGCTTTGCAAGGTGGATATCATTACATCAACATTACATAATAGATGGGGATACATACATAAGGCATACAATGCCACACGAATACAACATTACAATACATCAGAGCATAAGATCAACATCCGACTACGGATGAAACATAAACAGAAACTCAAACGACATCCACCCTGCTAGCCCAGGCTGCCGACCTGAAACCTATCCCCTGATCGAAGAAGAAGCAGAAGAACAACTCAACGCAAGCAAGCATCGCTCTCGCGTCATGATCATCGCATAACCTGTACCTGCAACTGTTGTTGTAGTAATCTGTGAGCCACGAGGACTCAGCAATCCCATTACCATGGGTATCAAGACTAGCAAAGCTTAATGGGTAAGGAAGGAGTAAAGTGGTGAGGCTGCAGCAGCGACTAAGCATATATGGTGGCTAACATACGCAAATAAGAGCGAGAAGAGAGCAAAAGGAACGGACGTGAAGCTAGCAATGATCAAGAAGTGATCCTGAACTCCTACTTACGTCAAACATAACCCAGAAACCGTGTTCACTTCCCGGACTCCGCCGAGAAGAGACCATCATGGCTACACACGCGGTTGATGCGTTTTAATTCGGATCTGGTGTCAAGTTATCTACAACCGGACATTAACAAATTCACATCTGCCTATAACCACAGGCACGGCTTTCTAAAGATTATACCCTGCAGGGGTGTCCCAACTTAGCCCATGACAAGCTCTCACGATCAACGAAGGAATAGACCTTCTCCCAGGAAGACCCGATCAGACTCGGAATCCCGGTTTACAAGACATTTCGACAATGGTAAAACAAGACCAGCAAGACCGCCCGATGCGCCGACATCCTGATAGGAGCTGCACATATCTCGTTCTCAGGGCAACACCGGATGAACACTACATACAACTAAAACCAGCCCTCGAGTTTCCCCGAGGTGGCGCTGCAAGTGGCTGGTTCGGACCAACACTTAGACAAGCATTGGCCCGGGGGGGATAATATAAAGATGACCCTCGAGAGCGCGACTCTCAAGGGAAAAAGGGCTAGGTGAGGCAAATGGTAAAACCAAGGTTGGGCCTTGCTGGAGGAGTTTTATTCAAAGCGAACTGTCAAGGGGGTCTCATAAATCACCCGACCGCGTAAGGAACGCAAAATCCGGGAACATAACACCGGTATGACGGAAACTAGGGCGGCAAGAGTGGAACAAAACACTAGGCAAAAGGCCGAGTCTTCCACCCTTTACCAAGTATATAGATGCATTAATAATATAAGAGATATTGTGATATCCCAACCAAAATCCTGTCCACCATGGAGAAATCTTCAACTTCACCTGCAACTAGCAACGCTATAAGAGGGGCTGAGCAAAGCGGTAACATAGCCAAACAACGGTTTGCATAGGTAAGGTGTCAAAGGTTAGAGGTTCATGGCAACATGGGATGGCTTGATAAACAGGTAATAGGTAGCGCAGCATAGCGATAGAACGAAGCAACTAGCATAGCAATGATAGTAGTGAGATCCAGGGTAGCGGTCATCTTGCCTGAAATCCCGCAAGGAAGAAGAACGAGTCCATGAAGAAGACGAACGGATGAAGCCGAACCAAACGTAGACGAACGAATCCTCACGATCGCAACGAAACAGGAACTATCGAAAAGAAGCACACCACATGGTAAACACACCACACATGAACAAGGCATGATGCACAAACAAGCATGATGCATGACAAATCTAGATGAGACTACTCATGGCAAGAGATGATGCAAACAAGAACAACACAACAAGACAAGTTTAAATGAGGTCGGGAACAACATATAACAATTCCGGTAAGTCCTCATATGCATATTTCGAAATGGGTCCAGATCTGAATACAACTTATGTTCAAGTAGTTAAATATCAATTTAAGATGCACAAGGATGATCTACACGAGATTCTAGTCAAGTTACATATAAGGTTCATTTAGTTCGGAGCTATGGTTCAGAAGATATGAGCAACTCAAGTAAAACATGGCATTGATGCAAAATGCACCCAAACATCAAGCAAACACCTCAAAACATGGATGCAACATGATAATATGAAACTATATGCAATTCTAAGCAAGTTTCATATAGAGCACACTCAAAACGGAGCAACGGTTCAACACACACACATGGAACAAGTTAAAGGACAAACTGTCCAAAACAGCGACTAGGTATATTGCAAGCATCAAAACAACAAGCTACAGCATCTCAACATAATAACAAAAGGCATGGACATGATGTACAGGTAAAGCATAACAAAACATGAACACTGAGCTATCTCCAGAAATCACTAGAACATGCTCAAACACACATGGTAAGATGGCAAGTTATTACAATTTCAGACTTTGCAGAAAATAACAGCACGATGCAATGTTTAGGGCTATCAAACAACATGTTACAGGAACTTGTCATGGCAAACAAAGGCATGGCATGAATCTACTAATTGCATAGAAAAAGAGTCCCTTACTGACCATAAGCCAAAAAGGATCATAAAATATAATGGCACCCACGTAAACATAGCAAGTTTTTATACAGATTCAAACATGGCAGGAACTTAATTATGAAGGCATGTAGATGAGCTTGTGCAACTCACTACAGAGCATTACATGGCATGGCAAGGCACCCAACAGTAAGAAGGCATGTTTGTGAAGCTAAGCATGGCAAGAGCAAGGTCATAGGGTGCATGGATCACTAGCAAAAACACATGGGAACAAGTGAACTTAGTGAAAACAGGCTGACAACAACATTTCCAAGCAACTTTGGAGCAAGATATGAACAAGCTACAGCAACTTATAAATGCAACCAAGGTCATGGATGGATAGAGGATGACATGTAGTTCAAAACATGTTTATAGAACATCTCCAGATTATGCATAGAATGACTAGTAGCAACATGTTTACATGGCATGAAAATTACAGCAGAACAGAGACTAAAACCAGCATTAACGCGATGCCTAGTTTGCATGCTTGTGCTAGTCACCACGTTGATCACAAAAATACATGCCATACACCCCTGTAAAGATGGCATGGCATAGTTCAAAACACATGTAGGAATCAACCTCATAGGATGCACACATCAATCATGGCAAAAATGACAAAAGAGCTCGTTCTGATAACAGACAGCAGAAACAATATGAAGCACTCTTACAATGATGATTCAGGCATCTAGATGACCTCAAATGAAAATGATGCAATGGAACGAAATGATGTACTCGTCGAGGCGAACAATTTGACATATTACACGCACGAAACGGAGCTACGGATGCAGAGTTACGATGGTATGAACATGGCATAAAAATTACAGAAAACTGGGACTGAAATATCAGGGTCAACCTCTGTTTGACACGGACTTGGAGGCGGCCGGATTTCGCCGGATTTTGTAGGGAACGGCGGCGGGGTCGAAGGGGGGCTCGCCGGAGCACGGGGGAGCCGGATCCGGGCGGTGCCGACCCGGGTCTGACCGGAGGAGGCCGGGGCGGCGCTGGGCGCGGGCGGCCGGGGCCTCCTCCCGCGGCGGC
>NC_057807.1:120356655-120375002 GCF_018294505.1 Triticum aestivum | reverse complement strand
CGCGGGGAGAGAGAGGAGGCCGGCGGGGACACGTGGCGCTGCGGGATTCGTCAGGCGGCGGCGGCGGACGTGTCTGGTGGCGGCGGACATGTCCGGTGGCGGCGGGGGCGATTTGATCTAGGGTTTCACCCGAAATTTCGGAGGGGAAGGCTAATTTATAGGTAGAGGGAGCTAGGAGAGTCCAAATGAGGAGTGGTTTTCGGCCACGCGATCGTGATCGAACGACCGAGAGCATGGAGGGGAGTTAGATGGGTTTTGGGCCAGTTTGGAAGGGGTGTTGGGCTGCAAAGAGAGAGAGGGCTTTACGGTTACCCGGTTAACCGTTGGAGTACCAAACGACCTCCAAATGGCACGAAACTTGACAGGCGGTCTACCGGTGATGTACCAAGACCACTTGGCAAGGCTCGGGCCATTCCGAGAAAGTTTAACACCCACTCACGAAAAGAGAGAAGAGGGGGACGCCGGAGGGCATAGGAGTGCCGGATCGCGAAACGGACAACGGGGAAAATGCTCAGATGCATGAGACGAACACGTATGCAAAATGAAATGCACATGATGACATGATAAAATGCAATACGCAAGCAAATGACATGGCAACGACGGCGAATAACTGGCAGACACCTGGCGCAACGGATCCGGGGCGTTACACCTATGGTTATGATTGTTGTTCTACGGACTAAACCCTCCGGTTTATATAGACACCGGAGGGGGCTAGGGTTACATAGAGTCGGTTATAGAGAAGGAAATCTACATATCCGAATCGCCAAGCTTGCCTTACATGCAAAGGCGAGTCCCATCCGGACACGGGACGAAGTCTTCTATCTTGTATCTTCATAGTCCAACAGTCCGGCCAAAGTATATAGTCTGGCTGTCCGAGGACCCCTTAATCTAGGACTCCCTCAGTGGGCACGCCCCCCACCCTCGTGGACAGGGTGTGGGCCCCCTGACGCTGATTCTTTCACCAGTATTTTTTATTAGTTCCAAAAATTACTTTCTTTGAGTTTCAGGACTTTTAGAGCTGTGCAGAATAGGTCTCCAATATTTGCTCCTTTTCCTGCCCAGAATCCCAGTTGCCGGCATTCTCCCTCTTCATGTAAACCTTGTAAAATAAGAGAGAATAGCCATAAGTATTATGACATAATGTGTAATAACAGTCCATAATGCAATAAATATCGGTATAAAAGCATGATGCAAAATGGACGTATCAACTCCCCCAAGCTTAGACCTCGCTTGTCCTCAAGCGGAAGCTGATATCAAAAAATAAGTCCACATGTTTAGAGATAGAGGTGTCGATAAAATAAAATACGGACATGCAGGCATCATGATCATTCTTATAACAGCAACATATATATTTTGTTGTATGATTACTTATGCTCAAGTAACAATCTATTCACAATGTCAAGTATGATTCAGAAACTTCATTGAGAACTAACAAACTATAATCTCAGTCATTGAAGCAATTGCAATTTATCATAACATAGGAAAGAGTCAACCTAAGAGCTTTTCAGCAAGTCCACATACTCAACTATCATTTAGTCTTTCACAATTGCTGACACTCATGCAATACTTATGGTTATGGAGTTTTAATCGGACATAGAGAAAGATAAGGGCTTATAGTGTTGCCTCCCAACGTTTTACCTCGAGGGTAATGTCAACAATAATAGTTCATGCTAACTTACATCCAATTGGATATATATATCAGGATCTTTCCAACACGAGGTGCTTGCCAAAGGATAAAATGTAAAAAGTAAAGGTGAAGATCACCTTGACTCTTGCATAAGATATAAGACAGAAAGTAAAAGATAGGCCCTTCGAAGAGGGAAGCAGAGGTTGTCATGTGCTTTTATGGTTGGATGCATGAAATCTTAATGCAAAAGAACATCACTTTATGTTGCCACTTGTGATATGAACCTTTATTATGCAGTCCATCGCTTTTATTACTTCCATATCACAAGATCATACAAAGCTTATTTTCTCCACATTAATAAGTCATACATATTTAGAGAGCAATTTTTATTGCATGCAACATGACAACTTACTTGAAGGATCTTACTCAATCCATAGGTAGATATGGTGGACTCTCATGGCAAAACTAGTTTAAGGGTATTTCGTAAGCACAAGTAATTTTTACTTGGTGCAAGGAATTTGGCTAGCATGAGAGGGAAAGGCAAGCTCAACATGGTGGACGATCCATGACAATATACTTTAACTAAGATGTGAGAAAACATAAACCATTACGTTGTCTTCCTTGTCCAACATCAACTCTTTTAGCATGTAATATTTTAATGAGTGCTCACAATCATAAAATATGTCCAAGATAGTATATTTATATGTGAGAACCTCTCTTTCTTTATTACTTCCTATTAATTGCAACGATGACCAAAACTATGTTTGCCAACTCTCAACAACTTTTATGCCTCATACTCTTTATGTGTGAAGTCATCACTATCCATAAGATCAACATGGTCTCTTTTATTTCTTTTTATTCTTTCTATTTTCTCAAGATAATAGCAAGATAGCAAAGCCCTTGACTCAACACTAATCTTTATTATATATAGCTCACGGACTCGATTACATAGAGGGATCACAAAGCAAAACTCAAAACTAAATCATACCAAAACTTTATTCTACTAGATCGAGATATTACTAAAAGGATCGAACTAAGTAAAATGGTAAAGATTGGAGTGTGATGGTCATATGATACCGTGGCACGTCCCCCAAGCTTGGCAGTTGCCAAGGGGAGTGCCCATACCTATGTGATTATGTCTCCTTTGCTGGTGAAGAGCGTGGTGTTTTTGATGATGTAGACTTGTCCTCCATCTTCCAAGGCATAGGCTCCCTGAGGGAGTCCTGGATTAGGGGGTGTCCGGACGGCCGGACTAAGACCATTGGCCGGATTCCCGGAATATGAAGATACAAGATTGAAGACTTCGTCCCGTGTCTGGATGGGACTTTCCTTGGCGTGGAAGGCAAGCTTGGCGATACGACATGAAGATCTCCTCCCATTGTAACCGACTCTGTGTAACCCTAGCCCTCTTTGGTGTCTCTATAAACCGGAGAGTTTTAGTCCATAGCACGAACAACAATCATACCATAGGCTAGCTTCTAGGGTTTAGCCTCTACGATCTCGTGGTAGATCTACTCTTGTATTACCCATATCATCAATACTAATCAAGCAGGAGTAGGGTTTTACCTCCATCGAGAGGGCCCGAACCTGGGTAAAAACATCGTGTCCCTTGTCTTCTGTTACCATCCGCCTAGACGCACAGTTCGGGACCCCCTACCCGAGATCCGCCGGTTTTGACACCGACATTGGTGCTTTCATTGAGAGTTCCTCTGTGTCGTCGCCTTTAGGCCTGTGGCTTCTTCGCTCGTCAATCGCGATGCGGTCCGGGATGAGACTTTTCTCCCCGAACAGATCTTCGTATTCGGCGGCTTCACACTACGGGCCGACTCGTTCGGCCATCTGGAGCAGATTGAAAGCTACGCCCCTGGCCATCAGATCAGGTTTGGAAGCTTAAACTAAACGGCCGACATCCGCGGGGACTTGATCTTCGACGGATTGGAGCCACGACCGGGCGCGCCGCACTGTCACGATGGGCATGATTTAGCTCTGTCATCGGACAACACCCAGAGCGTCGTTCAGGTGTCCGCTCCGACCATTAGCTCGGAGCCCACTGCGCCAGTCGGGGATGGATGGTTGGACGCCGCCTCGGAAGCTGCAACCTCTACGGCGATAGAGCCGGATACCAGCCTAGTCCCTCGCAAGGCCCGTGACTCCAAGGTGCCGGACTCCGATCCGCACTCCGTAAATCCCGCACCTCTTCGGATTAAGCCCGGTTGGGCTCCGGTCATGGAGTTCACCGCCGCGGACGTCTTTCAGCACTCGCCTTTTGTTGATATCCTGAATTCATTAAAGTCTCTCTCTTTGTCAGGAGAGCCCTGGCCGAACTACGGCCAACATGGTTGGGATGCGGACGACGAAGAAATTCGAAGCCCACCCACCACCCACTTCATAGCCACTGTCGACGATTTAACTGACATGCTCGACTTTGACTCCGAAGACATCGACGGCATGGACGCCGATGAAGGAGACGATCAAGAACCAGCACCTATAGGGAACTGGAAAGCCACCTCGTCATATGACATATACATGGTGGACACCACTAAAGCGGGGGATGGCGAGGAGAAAACGGAGGATGATCCCTCCAAGAAGCAACCCAAGCGTCGACGTCAGCGGCGCCGCTCTAAGTCCCGCCAAAGCAAAAACGGCGATTCTGGCACCGGAGATAACAACACGCCGGACAGTGCCGAAGACAACCCCCTCCAGCAGGATTCAGTGCAGGAGGATGAAGGAGCCAGCCCTCATGAGAGAGCGGCCGACAAAGAGGATGAGGATGACAATTACATGCCTCCCTCCGAAGACGAGGCAAGCCTCGACGACGACGAATTCGTCGTGCCACAGGATCCCGTCGAACAAGAGCGTTTCAAACGCAGGCTCGTAGCCACGGCGAGCAGCCTCAAGAAGAAACAGCAGCAGCTTAGAGCTGACCAAGACTTGCTAGCCGACAGATGGACCGAAGTCCTGGCGGCCAAAGAGTATAAACTAGAACGCCCATCCAAGAGCTACCCAAAGCGGAGGCTGCTACCCCAACTTGAGGAGGAAGCAACTAAACCTACATCACCAACGTACGATGCGCCCGATCGGCCACCCCGTGGCCGCGATAGAGAGGCCTTCAGGCCCTCAACCCAAGCCGCATCCCACATCCCCAAAAGGGAGCGGAAGCGTGCTCTCAAGGACGTCTATGCGTTGGAGCCAGTCACCCCAAAGTTCAACCCATGGTCCTCCTGCCCGATCACCTTCGATCAAAGGGACCATCCCACCAGCATCCGTCACGGTGGATTCGCCACACTGGTCCTAGACCCAATTATCGACGGATTTCACCTTACCAGAGTCCTAATGGACGGCGGCACTAGCCTGAACCTGCTTTACCAGGACACAGTGCGAAAAATGGGCATCGATCCCTCAAGGATTAAACCCACAAAGACAACCTTCAAAGGTGTCATGCCAGGTGTAGAGGCCAGCTGTACAGGCTCGGTTACACTCGAAGTGGTCTTCGGATCCCCGGATAACTTTCGGAGCGAGGAGTTAATCTTCGACATAGTCCCATTCCGCAGCGGCTATCACGCCCTGCTTGGACGAACTGCATTTGCAAAATTCAATGCGATGCCGCACTACGCATATCTCAAGCTCAAGATGCCAGGACCTCGCGGAGTCATCACGGTAAACGGAAGCACCGAACGCTCTCTCCGAACGGAGGAGCACACGGCGGCCCTGGCGGCGGAAGTACAGAGTAGCCTCTCAAGGCAGTTCTCCAATCTAGACGTAAAACGTCCGGACAACGTCAAGCGAGCACGAAGCAACCTACAACAAATCCGGCTGGCACGTTCCGAGCAAGCATAGCAGTGCGGCCCCAACCCCAACCCCCGCCAAATGGCGATACTGGTACCATGCGTACATAATTACGCCCTAGAGATACCATGGGCATAAGGGGAGGGGCACAACAACGGCATGCCCAGAATGTGGTTCAACCGCACTAAGGGGCTCCCTATTTCGTTGTTTTCCTTTTTACACACTTTCAGGACCCAACTATTCGGAAGGCCTGCCCGGCAATACACTCGCCGAACCCACGATGCAACAGCCAGGGAGAGAGCAAGCCACGTCAAAAGTCCAGGTGGTCTCTATAACGAGTTTAATACCTGTTTTACTTACAATCCTGCAGCTTGCCCTTGGAGGGGAACATGTCAAATACTCCCATCTCTTGCTTACCACACTTCTTGTATCGTTCTGCTTTCGCAGCAGCCCTTTTTTAATAAACAATATATAGCTCTTACCTATTATTGTACTTATCTATTTTTTATACAAATATGTTCAGTCATGACATTGTGCAATCGTACACTTTGGTGCGGACAATACACCAGGGGCTTACAACACCCCATAACATGGTGTGAGAAGACCGAACACTCTCACGAGTGCGGCCCCCCGAACTTATAGCACTATATGCATCGGCTCCGAATCATGTCTTTGGTCAATAGTTGGGTTTGCCCGGCTCCCATGTTTTGGTACCTTACGTTCTGCATTGTTGGCTAAGGTAGCGCTGGGAGAACTACTGCGATTGTGCCCCAGTTGAGCTGGGTTAACACCTCAGTAGAGAAAGCTAAAACTGACTATCATGATAGTGCGAGAGACCGGTCATTGTTCGCGAGGTTTCTTTGAGTCCTTAAAGACTTATGCCGCTTCGAGCGAGGAACCGGACTTATCCGGCCTAGGCGTGGATAGCGCCCCGAACTCGGTCTTCCGAATACTAGGGGCTTCGCCAAAATTTAAAATTATAGAATTCTATGGCTAAGTGAGAGTGATAAAGCATTATAAGTCCGACGGCCTGGTTCGTTGTGCTGAACGCCTCCCTAGATGGACCCAAGAATGGTAACAAGAGCGCTCAGGGTTATCCCGAACACCCCATCACTCGTGGCATGGGGGCCGAAGCCGACGACTTGCATCGCTCAGATTTGATAAACGGCCGCACAGAAGGTAATATTTTAAATTAACAAGCGTTTCTTAACGCATATGAACAAAGCTTCAGCGTACAAGATAACAAATGCGAGTCTACTCAAAAATTACATCTTTGGAGCACTCATCCGCTATACGGCGGGCACCCTTCAGAACGCCATTATAATACATCTCGGGCGTACGATACTCCTTGCCCGGCGGTGGCGCGTCCGTCAACAGCTTCTCCGCGTCTAGCTTGCCCCAGTGCACCTTAGCACGGGCAAGGGCCCGACGGGCACCTTCAATACAAACGGAGCGCTTGACGACCTCAATCCATGGACACGCGTCCACCAGCTGCCGCACCAGACCGAAGTAGCTCCCAGGCATGACTTCTCCAGGCCACAGCTAAGCTATGAGGCCCTTCATGGCCTGTTCGGCCACCTTGTGGAGCTCGACCAGCTTCTTCAGCTAGTCGCTCAGGGGCACCGGATGTTCGGCCTCAGCATACTGAGACCAGAACACTTTTTCCGTCGAGCTCCCATCTTCGGCTCGGTAGTATGCGGCGGCATTAGACACACTATGGGGCAGATCGGCGAACGCTCCTGGAGAGCTCCGAATTCGGGTAAGTAGTAGATAATTAACTTTTATATTTTTGCTTTGCATAAAGAATGCCTTACCCGCCACTATCTTCTTCATCGCCTCGATCTCCTGAAGGGCCTTCTGGGCTTCGGCCTTAGCGGTCTTGGCACTCTCAAGAGCCAAGGCAAGCTCGGATTCTCGAGTCTTCGAGTCACACTCCAAACTCTCGTGTTTTTCCACGAGAGCCTGGAGCTCTTGCCGCACCTCCGCCGCCCGCGCCTCCTGCTTCTCTCGCTCGGTGTGCTCCAAGGCCGCACTCTTTTCGGCCTTGGAGACCGCCTCTTTCAGGGTCGCCACCTCGGTCGTGGCTCCTGCAACATTAACATTGGTCCTGTTATTATTTTGCAACCAAGTATTTCTATATACATTTACAGGAGGTACTATGTACCCTCTTTATCCTCGAGCCGCTTCTTGGCACGGCCGAGCTCGCTCTCGGACCGCTCGAGGCTTTCCTTCAATGCATTGACCTCCGCAGTCAGTGCGGCAGAGGTCAGCAGCGCAGCCTGCATTCCCATATTGACATATTTCTATTAGACTCCTGCGTATATCTTTTTAGATCCTCAGCTCGGCTTTTCTTTCCGAACACCGAACTGAGCATCAGGGGCTACTGTCTATGCAGTAATATTTTTTATATGTTTTTGAACACATACCTCAAAGCCCGTTAACAGGCTTGTACAGGCTTCCGTCAGCCCACTCTTGGCAGACTGAACCTTCTGAATCACCGCACTCATAACAGTGCGGTGTTCCTCATCGATGGAGGCGCCGTTAAGCGACTCCAGCAAATTGTCCGGCGCTTCCGGATGGACGGAAGTCGCCGGCCTCGCAGGCTTGCCCTTCTTATGAAGGCGCCGCCTGTCGGACTCCGGAACCGCTGATGGTTTCGGAGCAGTGTCCAGCCCGGGGCCGGACTTAGATCCCTCCGGAGCTTTACCCCCTTTGGGCCTGGAGTCCGGAAGGTCGCCTTGTGGTGCCTCCAGGACCACCTCCTCCCGGTTCTGTCCCCTATGGGACTCCACCTCAGCATCGTCTGTAGGGAGAGGGGAGGAGGCCATCGGAAGTGAAGCGCTATTCACGTCCGACGAATTCAGAGAGACGCTCGACGAATCGCCAAGCTGAGCTCTGGGCGGACTGCATAATTAGATTCGACGTTAGAAGCTATTGAATAACAAAGGAGTGTAATAAGTCATTCTGGTAGCCGGACACTTACGACTTTGCCAGGGGCTTGACCCTGGATGGCCATTCCCCCCCACCGTCTTCGGCGCTGGGGCCGTAGTCCGGCAGAAGGGTCTTCCCCTTCTTGGACCCTCAGGCTTCCCCAGTTGGGGCGGCCTTTCTTTTCTTTCCTCCCCCCGTTGGAGGGGGGAGGCCTCTTCTTCTTCTTCCTCCTCCTCGTCTTCGGAGGAGGAGGGTGCGTTGGGGTTGTCGGACAAATCCGACGCCGCCGGGCACCGTGAACTCTTTCGAGTCCCCGTGGCCTTCTCCTTGGCCTTCTTCTCTGGCACCACGTGAGGTGCCGGAACCAGTAGCTCCGCTAAGTGTGCGTCTGCTGGGCCTTCGGGCAAAGGGGCCGGACAGTCAAACTGTCCGGATGTCCTATTCCAGTCCTGTCAAAGGAACGGGAGTTTAGATCCCACATAAAGTCACACTATGAAAATCAGGTATCCCGTAAGGGACTAAATGTAAGCTTACTTCGGAGGCTTGACGTTTGGTGCAGAAGCCGCGATCCTCGGTGACGAGAGGGGGGACCTCAGAACTCTTGAAAAGCACCTTCCAGGTGTCCTCGTGCTTCGTTTTGAAGAGCCGGGATAGAGTCTGGTGCTGGGCCGGGTCGAACTCCCACAAATTGAAGTCCCGTTGTTGACATGGGAGGATCCAGCGGAAGAGCATGACCTGGACCACGTTGACAAGCTTGACCTTCTTGGTCACCAAGTCTTGGACGCAGGTTTGGAGTCCGGTCACCTCTTCCGGATTGCCCCACGACAGGCCCGTCTCTTTCCAAGATGTGAGCCGGGTGGGGATGCCGGATCGAAATTCGGGGGCCGCTGCCCACTTAGGGTCACGCGGCTCGGTGATATAAAACCACCCCGATTGCCACCCTTTGATGGTTTCCATGAAGGCACCCTCGAGCCAAGTGACGTTGGCCATCTTGCCCACCATAGCACCTCCGCATTCCGCTTGTCGACCTTTCACAACCTTCGGTTTGACGCTGAAGATCTTCAGCCATAGGCCAAAGTGGGGCTGGATGCGGAAGAAGGCCTCACACACGACGATAAACGCCGAGATATTGAGTATGAAGTTTGGGGCCAGATCGTGGAAGTCCAGGCCGTAGTAGAACATGAGCCCCTGGAAGAACGGGTGAAGAGGAAAACCCAGTCCGCGGAGGAAATGGGGAAGAAAAACAACCCTCTCATGGGGCCTGGGGGTGGGGATGAGTTGCCCCACATCTGGAAGCCGGTGCGCGATGTCGTTAGACAAGTATCCGGCCTTCCTCAGTTTTTTGATTTGCCCCTCCGTGACAGAGGAGGCCATCCATCTACCTCCCGCTCCGGACATGGTTGGAGAAGGTTGAGGTGGGAAGTGCGGGCTTGGGCGCTGGAGCTCGAGCGCGCAGGGACGGATAAGCAGAAGAGGAAGAAGGCGTGAATGGAAAGGGCGGATTCTTATCCCCTTATATGGGCGGCCAAAACTACGAGCCCCCCACCGGCCTAATAAAACTCGCTTATCTCCCAAGCGCCACGGTTAATGGCGCGGTTGGGTTACCCACACCCGTATTGATGAGAATCCTGGAATAAGGGGACACAATCTCTGTTTTGACAAGATGTGCCAAGGAAACTGCCTCGCTAAACGCGCTGAGGTGGAACGGTAAAATGAATAAAAGCCTGGCCATGGCATGATGTCACGCCGCGGAATACGTCAGCAGATCCGATTGATGCAAATATTATTCTCTCTATGGTGGAATGTGGAACTTATTTTGCAGAGCCGGACACTACCCTGGTGTTCAACATCTTCTATGGAATATTCAGAGGAGGAACCCGCCTTGCAATGCCGAAGACAACTTGTGCGCCGGACTCGTCATCATTGAAGCCTAGTTCAGGGGCTACTCAGGGAGTCCTGGATTAGGGGGTGTCCGGACGGCCGGACTAAGACCTTTGGCCGGATTCCCGAACTATGAAGATACAAGATTGAAGACTTCGTCCCGTGTCCGGATGGGACTTTCCTTGGCGTGGAAGGCAAGCTTGGCGATACGACATGAAGATCTCCTCCCATTGTAACCGACTCTGTGTAACCCTAGCCCTCTCCGGTGTCTATATAAACCGGAGAGTTTTAGTCCATAGCACGAACAACAATCATACCATAGGCTAGCTTCTAGGGTTTAGCCACTCCGATCTCGTGGTAGATCTACTCTTGTATTACCCATATCATCAATACTAATCAAGCAGGAGTTGGGTTTTACCTCCATCGAGAGGGCCTGAACCTGGGTAAAAACATTGTGTCCCTTGTCTCATGTTACCATCCGCCTAGACGCACAGTTCGGGACCCCCTACCTGAGATCCGCCGGTTTTGACACCGACACTCCCCATCATAGAAAGATGATCGAGTCTCCGGGATCCTCAAATCTTTAGCCAAACGCATCCTCTTGAATCTATATTCATACTCACAGTTCTGGTTTTGCAGGTCATAGATCTGGGCTTGGAGGTGCTCGATTTTCTCATGAAGCTTGAAGATGGTCTCCCCAATGTCCTTGGCATCCAGCTTGTGTTTGTTGGTGAACTCCGCGATCATCATCTGGTTGGCGTTGAGTCCACGTTCCACCATCCCTTGGCACTTGAAAACTTGTTGTTCCATTGCTTCAAGCCTTGTCTCCACGCTTCCGATCCTCCTTGGTCCCTCAACATTGCAGATGTGCAGCACCCCCTCAAGCATCTCAATGGTTTGAGGGTGTTGCAGCACCTCTGCGAGGTAGGGATTGATGACCTTCTCGAAAAACTTGTCTTTGGGGGCGCTTGAAGATGTCATGGTGATCTAGACCTGTCAGAAAAACAGCTCGAAACAAAGACAGAGGATATTTGCGTGATACGAAGGTCAAAACCTCTGGGAGATTATATAATTTTACCGACCAAAAGAAGTATCATGCAAGAAAACGGAGTCCAGAGAGCACACGAAGTGCCCACGAGGCAGGGGGCACGCCCAGGGGGTAGGGCGCGCCCTCCACCCTCGTGGACGCCTCGTGTCCTTCCCGGACTACTTCTTATTTTCCTATTTTTTTAAATATTCCAAAACAGAGAAAAAATGTTGTTAGAATTGTTTTGGAGTCGGTTTACTTACGGTACCACGTACCTATTCCTTTTTAGAGTCTGGAACGTTCTAGAAGGTGTCCCTTATGTATTCCTCCGGGGTTACGGTTTCAATAACATTAGTTTCAACATTTATTGGGTTGCCTGAGATATAATGTTTGATTCTTTGACCGTTCACCACCTTTGGATTTGTGCCTTCGAAGTTGTTGATTTTTATGGCACCGGAACGGTAGACTTTCTTGATAACGTAAGGGCCTTCCCATTTAGAGAGAAGTTTTCCTACAAAAAATCATAAACGAGAGTTGAAAAGCAACACATAGTCACCTACATTAAACTCACGCTTTTGTATCCTTTTGTCATGCCATCTTTTAACTTTTTCCTTAAACAGTTTGGCATTTTCATAAGCTTGGGTTCTCCATTCATCAAGTGAGCTAATGTCAAACAACCTCTTCTCACCGGAAAGTTTGAAATCATAATTGAGCTCTTTAATAGCCCAATATGCCTTATGTTCTAGTTCAAGAGGTAAATGACATGCTTTTCCGTAAACCATTTTATATGGAGACATACCCATAGGATTTTTATATGAAGTTCTATAAGCCCATAATGCATCATCAAGTTTCTTGGACCAATTCTTTCTATATATATTAACAGTCTTTTGCAAAATTAATTTAAGCTCTCTGTTACTCAGCTCTACTTGGCCACTAAACTGTGGGTGATAAGGAGATGCAATTCTATGATTAACATCATACTTAGCAAGCATTTCACGAAAAGCACCATGAATAAAATGTGATCCACCATTAGTCATTAAGTATCTAGGGACTCCAAACCTCGGAAAAAATAACTTCTTTAAGCATCTTAATAGAGGTGTTATGATCAGCACTACTAGTTGGAATAGCTTCTACCCACTTATTAACGTAATCAACAGCAACTAAAATATATGTATGCCCATTAGAGGCGGGAAAAGGTCCCATATAATCAAAGCCCCAAACATCAAATGGCTCAATAACAAGAGAATAGTTCATAGGCATTTCTTGACGTCTACTAATATTACCAATTCTTTGGCATTCATCACAAGACAAGACAAACTTACAGGCATCTTTGAAGAGAGTAGGCAAATAAAAACCAGATTGCAATACCTTATGTGCAGTTCTATCTCCAGCGTGGTGTCCTCCATATGCTTCGGAGTGACACTTGCGTAGGATTTGTTCCTGTCCATGCTCAGGTACACAACGTCTAATGACACCATCTACTCCTTCTTTCTAAAGGTCTGGGTCATCCCAGAAGTAATGTCTTAAATCACAGAAAAACCATTTCTTTTGCTGGTATGTAAAACTAGGTGGTATAAATTTAGCAACAATGTAATTAGCATAATTAGCATACCATGGAGTAGTACGAGAAGCATGTATGACAGATAATTGTTCATTAGGAAAGCTATCATTAATAGGTAGTGGGTCATCAAGAATATTCTCTAACCTAGACAAGTTGTCTGCAACGTGGTTCTCAGCTCCCTTTCTATCAATAATATGTAAATCAAATTCTTGTAGCAAGAGAACCCATCTAATAAGTCTAGGTTTAGCATCTTTCTTTTCCATACGATATTAAATAGCATCATGATCAGTGTGGTTACTTTAGAACCAACAATATAAGGTCTAAACTTATCACAAGCAAATACAACCGCTAAAAATTCTTTTTCAGTAGTAGCATAATTTCTCTGGGCACTGTCTAGAGTTTTACTAGCATATTGAATAACATTTAGTTTCTTATCAACTCTTTGTCCTAGAACAACACCTACAACATAATCACTAGCATCACACATAATTTCAAAGGGTAAATTCCAATCAGGTGGTTGAACAATAGGTGCAGAAATCAAAGCTTTCTTAAGTATTTCAAATGCTTCTACACAATCATCATCGAAGACAAAAGGAATATCTTTTTGTGATAGATTAGTTAGAGGCCAAGAAATTTTAGAGAAGTCCTTAATGAACCTCCTATAAAAACCGGCATGACCAAGGAAACTTCTTATACCTTTGATGTCCTTGGGACACGTCATCTTTTCAATGGCATCAACTTTAGCTTTATCAACTTCAATACCTCTTTCAGAATTTTTATGCCCCAAGACAATGCCTTCGTTAACCATAAAGTGGCACTTCTCCCAGTTCAAAACGAGACTAGTATCTTCACATCTCTGCAAAACTCGTTCAAGGTTGCTCAAGCAATCATCAAAAAAGGATCCATAAACAGAGAAATCATCCATGAATACCTCACAAATCTTTTCACAAAAGTCAGAGAATAGAGCCATCATGCATCTTTGAAAAGTAGCAGGCGCATTACATAAACAAAAAGGCATATGTCTATAAGCAAAAGTACCGAAAGGGCAAGTAAAAGTGGTCTTTTATTGATCCCCCGTTGACACAGGTATTTGAGAGAAACCAGAGTAACCATCTAGAAAGCAAAAATGTGTATGTTTGGATAATCTTTCTAGCATTTGATCAATAAAAGGTAAAGGGCAACAATCCTTTTTAGTAGCTTTATTTAATTTGCAGAAATCAATTACCATCCTATAACATGTAATAATTCTTTGCGGGATCAATTCATCTTTATCATTAGGAACAACAGTAATACCTCCCTTCTTAGGGACACAATGGACAGGAATTACCCACTGACTATTAGCAACGGGATATATTATACCTACCTCAAGGAGTTTTAGTATTTCCTTTCTTACCACTTCCTTCATCTTAGGATTTAACCATCATTGGTGATCAATAACTGGTTTGGCGTCTTCCTCCAATTTTATTTTGTGTTGGCATAGAGTGGGACTAATGCCCTTAAGATCATAAAGAGTATATCCAATAGCAGCACGGTGCTTCTTCAGAGTTTTCAATAATCTTTCCTCTTCCTGTTCTGAAAGGTTAGCACTAATAATAACATGATATATCTTCTTTTCATCGAGATAAGCATATTTATGAGTACCAGGTAATGGTTTAAGCTCAAACATGGGATCACCCTTGGGTGGTGGAAGATCCCCTAGGATTTCAACAGGTAAGTTGTGTTTCAAAATAGGACCTTGTTTAAAGAATACTTCATCTATTTCTCTTCTTTCATTCATAAACATATCATTTTCATGGTCTAACAAATATTGTTCTAAAGGATCAGTAGGAGGCACGGCAATAGAAGCAAGACCAATAATTTCATCGTTATTAGGCAATTCTTTATCATGGGGTTGTCTACGAAACTTAGCAAAATTAAACTCATGAGTCATATCATCTAAGCCAATCTTAACAACATCTTTATCGCAATCAATCCTAGCATTGACAGTATTCAAGAAGGGTCTACCAAATATAATGGGACAAAAGTCATCTTGTGGGGAACCAAGAACAAGAAAATCAGCGGGATATTTAACTTTCCCACACAAGACTTCAACATCTCTAACAATCCCAATTGGTGCAATAGTATCTCTATTGACAAGCTTAATTATAACATCAATCTCTTCTACCTCAGCAGGTGCAATATCATGCATAATTTCATGATATAAGGAATCAGGTATTGCAATGGCACTAGCACCCATATAACATAAGCCATGATAACAATGATCTCCTATTTTAACAGAAATAACAGGCGTGCCAACCACAGGTCTATGTTTCTTAGCATCGGGTCTAGCAATTCTAGCAGCTTCCTCACAGAAATAAATAACATGCCCATCAATATTATCAGCCAGGAGATCTTTAACCAGAGCAATATTAGGTTCAATTTTAATTTTCTCAGGTGGTGTAGGTGTTTTAGTATTACTCTTATGAACCACAGTTGAAGCTTTAGCATGATCTTTCATCCTAACAGGGAAAGGAGGTTTATCAAAATAAGTAGTAGGGATAATAGGATCATAAGTGATAGTATTTTCTTCAACTTTAATAGGCACAACTACTTTTACTTCAGTGGGAGGATTATATTTAAACCATTTCTCCTTAGGGAGATCAACATGAGTAGCAAATGATTCACATAAAGAAGCTACTATCTCAGAGTCAAGTCCATATTTAGTGCTAAATCCACGAAAAACATCGGTATCCATAAAAGATTTAACACAATCAAACTTAGGTGTCATAGCTGACTCCTTACCATTGTCGGAATCCAAATCTTCAGTGTTGCATTTAATTATTTCCAATAAATCCCACTTGAATTCAATAGCCTTCATCATAAAAGACCCAGCACAAGAAGTATCAAGCATGGTGCGAATGTTGAGAGAAAGCCGGGCATAAATTTTTTAAATAATCATTTCTCTTGAGAGCTCATGATTGGGGCATGAATATAACATTGACTTAAGCCTCCCCCAAGCTTGAGCGATGCTTTCTCCTTCGCGAGGCCAAAAATTATATATGTAATTACGATCACGATGAACAAGATGCATAGGATAAATCTTCTGGTGAAATTCCAATTTCAATCGTCTATAGTCCCAGGATCCCATATCATCACATAGCCTATACCATGTCAATGCATCTCCCTTCAAAGATAAAGGGAAAACCTTCTTATTTATAACATCCTTAGGCATTCCTGCAAGCTTAAATAATCCACAAACTTCATCTACATAGATTAGGTGCAAGTCGAGATGTAATGTTCCATCTCCTGTAAAAGGATTAGCTAGCAGTTTCTCTACCATACCCGAAGGAATTTCAAAGTAAACATTTTCAGTAGGTTCAGTAGGTTCAGGAGCAAATCTTTGCTCTACTGGTCGGGGTGAAGATACCCCGAACAAGCCCCTCAAAGGATTAGTTTCCATAGTAACAAGTGACAGTAAATTTCAGCACACTATATAAATTTTTCCTTAACAAGTTCCACTTACCAAATGTGCTTCACTCCCCGGAAATGGTGCCAGAAAAGAATCTTGATGACCCACAAGTGTAGGGGATCTATCGTAGTCCTTTTGATAAGTAAGAGTGTAGAACCCAACGAGGAACAGAAGGAAATGACAAGCGGTTTTCAGTAAGGTATTCTCTGCAGCACTGAAATTGTAGGTAACAGATAGTTTTGTGATAAGATAATTTGTAACCGGTAACAAGCAATGAAAGTAAATAGGGTGCAGCAAGGTGGCACAATCCTTTTTGTAGCAAAGGACAAGCCTGAACAAGTTCTTATATGAGAAAAGCGCTCCCGAGGACACATGGGAATTATCGTCAAGCTAGTTTTCATCACGCTCATATGATTCACGTTCATTACTTTGATAATTTGATATGTGGGTGGACCGGTGCTTGGGTACTGCCCTTTCTTGGACAAGCATCCCACTTATGATTAACCCCTATTGCAATCATCCGCAACTACAAAAGAAGTATTAAGGTAAACCTAACCATAGCATGAAACATATGGATCCAAATCAGCCCCTTACGAAGCAACGCATAAACTAGGGTTTAAGCTTCTATCACTCTAGCAACCCATCATCTACTTATTACTTCCCAATGCCTTCCTCTAGGCCCAAACAATGGTGAAGTGTCATGTAGTCGACGCTCACATAACACCACTAGAGGATAGACAACATACATCTTATCAAAATATCGAACGAATACCAAATTCACATGATTACTTATAGCAAGACTTCTCCCATGTCCTCGGGAACAAACGTACTACTCACAAATCATATTCATGTTCATGATCAGAGGGGTATGATAGGCATTAAGGATCTGAACATATGATCTTCCACCAAATAAACCAACTAGCATCAACTACAAGGAGTAATCAACACTACTAGCAACCCATAGGTACCAATCTGAGGTTTTGGTACAGATATTGGATACAAGAGATGAACTAGGGTTTGAGAGGAGATGGTGCCGGTGAATATGTTGATGGAGATTGACCCCCTCCCGATGAGAGGATCGTTGGTGATGACGATGCTGATGATTTTCCCCTCCCGGAGGAAATTTTCCCCGGCAGAACAGCTCCGCCGGAGCCCTAAATTGGTTCCCCAAGGTTCCGCATCGTGGCGGCGGAGTTTCATCCCGTAAGCTTGCTTATGATTTTTTTTCCAGGGTAAAATACTTCATATAGCAGAAGATGGGCACCGAAGGCCTATCAGGGGGCCCACGGGGCAGGGGGCGCGCCCCCCACCCTCGTGGACAAGGTGTAACGCCCCGGATTCGAAGCGCCAGGTTTCTGCCAGTTATTTGCCATCGTTGCCATGTCATTTGCTTGCGTGTTGCATTTTGTCATGTCATCATGTGCATTGCATTGCATACGTGTTCGTCTCATGCATCCGAGCATTTTCCCCGTTGTCCGTTCTGCAATCCGGCACTCCTATGTCCTCCGGCGTTCCCCTTTTGTCTCTCGTTGCGAGCGGGTGTTATAATTTCTCGAAATTGCCCGAGGTTTGCCAAGCGGCCTTGGTACACCACCGGTAGACCGCCTGTCAAGTTTCGTGCCATTTGGAGGTCGTTTGATAGTCCAACGGTTAACCGGGTAACCGTAAAAAAAACCTTCTCTTTGCAGCCCAACACCCCTCCAAAGTGGCCCAAAACCCAGAACACTCCCCTCCATGCTCTCGGTCGTTCGATCACGATCGCGTGGCCGAAAACCGCTCCTCATTTAGACTCTCCTAGCTCCTTCTACCTATATAAAGGCCCTCCCCTTCCATTTTCGCGGATGAAACCCTAGCCTAGCCTCCCTCTCGCCCGCCGGACATGTCCGTGCGCCGCCGGATATGTCCGCCGCCCTCAGCCACCTCGTCCGGGCCAATCAGTGCTCGCCACGTCACCTCCGGCGCCGCCCTCAACCTATCGCGCGTCGCCACCTCATCCCCGCCGGCCTCCTCTCTCTCCTCCCTCCACCGCCGGGCCGCGGAGCCCAGATCGGGCCCGCAACGGGCCGTGCCGGGCCCGAGGGAGCCC
>NC_057807.1:120349204-120356074 GCF_018294505.1 Triticum aestivum | reverse complement strand
CTTCGGTCACCATCCGCCGCCACCGCCCGAGGCCGCCGCCTCCTCGCCGGACTTTGCCGGTCCCGCCGTCTCCGGCCTCCGCGCTACTCGCCGGATCTCCCCCGCGCCTCCCCGTGCCTCGCCGGAGTCATCTCTGGCCGGATCCGGTGAGATCCGGCCCGGAACCGCTGGGTGGATGAGATCCACCACCACAGCCATCCAAACGGCCTCCTTGTGCCCCGGATCCCCTCATCCCGCACCGCCTCGTCCCGCGTTGACTTTTCCTCGGGGTGAGATTTTCGCTGTCCCTGAGATTTTGACAATTTCATGCCATGTTCATCGCATCATATCTCTGCGTCCGTAGCTCCGTTTTGTGCGTGTAATATGTCAAATTGTTCGCCTCAACGAGTACTTCATTTCATTCCATTGCATCATGTTCATTTGCTTGATGACTGAATCATTGTTACAAGAGTGCTTCATGATGTTGTCTGTTGTCTGTTAACAGAACTTGCACTTTTGTCATTTTTGCCATGATTGATGTGTGCATCCTATGAGGTTGATGTCTACATGTGTTTTGATGTATGCCATGCCATCTTTACAGTGGTGTATGCCATGTATTTTTGTGATCAATGTGGTGACTAGCACAAGCATGCAAACTAGGCTTCGTGATGTTGCTGATTTTAGTCCCTGTTCTGCTGTTATTTTGATGCCATGTAAACATGATGCTACAGAGAGATCCATGCTTATTTTGAGATACTTCAGTAAGGATGTTTTGAACATATTGTTGTTCTCTACCCATTCATGCCCCTGGTTGAAATTATGGAGTAATCTAGCATGTCATTTTCGTGATCTACTTTTGCTTCAAAACGTTTCCTGGCAGATTGTTTACATGTTATTCAATTTTGCCAAGGTTGTTGTAGTTGATCCTTGCATGCTATGCACTTGTTCTTGCCTTGGTTTGTTTCAAAAACATGTCTTCTTACTGTTGGGTGCCTTGCCATGCCATGCATTGCTCTGTAGTGAGTTGCACAAGCTCATCTACATGCCTTCATAATTCTGTTTCTGCCATGTTTGAATCTGTAACATAACTTGCCATGTTTACATGGGTGCCATCTTATTTTCTGTTTCTTTTTGGCTAGTAAGGGACTCTTGTTCTATGCAATTAGTAGATTCATGCCATGCCTTTGCTTGCCATGATAAGTTCCTGTAACATGTTGTTTGATAGTTCTAAACATTGCAACCTGATGTTATTTTCTGCAGAGTCTGAACTGTTATTATTTGCAATCTTGCCATGTGTGTTTGAGTATGTTCTAGTGATTTCTGGAGATAGCTCAGTGTTCATGTTTTGTTATGCTTTACCTGTACATCATGCCCATGCCTTTTGTTTTCATATTGTGGTGTTGTAGCATGTTGTTTTGGTGCTTGTAATATGCCTAGTTGCTATTTTGGACAACTTGTCCTTTAAACTTGTATAGAGTGCATGTGTTGCACCGTTGCTCCGTTTTGAGTGTGCTCTATATGAAACTTGCTTGTTTTTGCATGAAGTTTCATATTATCATGTTGCATCCTTGTTTTGAGGTGTTTGCTTGATGTTTGGGTGCATTTTGCATCAATGCCATGTTTAACTTGTTTTGCTCATATCTTCTAGGCCGTAGCTCCAAATCTAATGAACTTTATATGTAACTTGACTAGAATCTCGTGTAGATCATCTTGATGCATCTTAACTTGCTGTTTAACAACTTGAGCATAATGTTTATTCAGATCTAGACCAACTTCGAAATATGCATATGAGGACTTACCGGATTTGTTATATGTTGTTCCCGGCCTCATTTAAACTTGCCTTGATGTGTTGCTCTTGTTTGCATCATCTCTTGCCATGAGTACCTTCATGTAGCTTTTTCATGCATCATGCTTGTTGGGCATCATGCCTTGTTCATGTGTGGTGTGTTTACTTTGTTGTGTGCTTCTTTTCGATAGTTCTTGTTTCGTTGCGATCGTGAGGATTCGTTCGTCTACGGTTGGTTCGGCTTCATCCATTCGTCTTCTTCATGGACTCGTTCTTCTTCCTTGCGGGATTTCAGGCAAGATGACCGCTACCCTGGATCTCACTACTATCATTGCTATGCTAGTTGCTTCGTTATATCGCTTTGCTGCGCTACCTATCACCTGTTTATCAAGCCTCCCATATTGCCATGAACCTCTAACCTTTGACACCTTTCCTATGCAAACCGTTGTTTGGCTATGTTACCGCTTTTGCTCAGCCCTTCTTATAGCGTTGCTAGTTGCAGGTGAAGTTGAAGATTGCTTCATGGTGGACAGGATTTTGGTTGGGATATCACAATATCTCTTATATTATTAATGCATCTATATACTTGGTAAAGGGTGGAAGACTCGGCCTTTTGCCTGGAGTTTTGTTCCACTCTTGCCGCCGTAGTTTCTGTCATACCGGTGTTATGTTCCCGGATTTTGCATTCCTTACGCGGTCGGGTCATTTATGGGACCCCCTTGACAGTTCGCTTTGAATAAAACTCCTCCAGCAAGGCCCAACCTTGGTTTTACCATTTGCCTCACCACCACCTATACCTTTCCCTTGGGTCGGCCAACCCGAGGGTCATCTTTATTTTAGCCCCCCCCCCCCCGGGCCAATGCTTGTCTAAGTGTTGGTCCAAACCGAGCGATGTCCGGCGCCCCCTGGGCAACCAGGGTCTATGCCAACCCGACGTTTGGCTCATCCAGTGTGCCCTGAGAACGAGATATGTGCAGCTCCTATCGGGATTTGTTGGCACAGCGGGAGGCTTTGCTAGTCTTGTTTTACCATTATCGAAATGTCTTGTTAACCGGGATTCCGAGTCTGATCGGGTCTTCCTGGGAGAAGGTATATCCTTTGTTGATCGCGAGAGCTTGTCATGGGCTAAGTTGGGACACCCCTGCAGGGTATAATCTTTCAAAAGCCGTGCCTGCGGTTATAGGCAGATGGGAATTTGTTAATGTCCGGTTGTAGATAACTTGACACCAGATCCAAATTAAAACGCATCAACCACGTGTGTAGCCATGATGGTCTCTTTTCGGCGGAGTCCGAGAAGTGAACACGGTTTCTGGGTTATGTTTGACGTAAGTAGGAGTTCAGGATCACTTCTTGATCATTGCTAGTTTCACGACCGTTCCGCTTGCTCTCTTCTCGCTCTTATTTGCGTATGTTAGTCACCATATATGCTTAGTCGCTGCTGCAGCCTCACCACTTTACCCCTTCCTTTCCCTTTAAGCTTTGCTAGTCTTGATACCCATGGTAATGGGATTGCTGAGTCCTCGTGGCTCACAGATTACTACAACAATAGTTGCAGGTACAGGTTTATGCCATGATCTTGACGCGAGAACGATGTTTGATTGTCTTGGAGTTCTTCTTCTGCTTCTTCTTCGATCAGGGGATAGGTTCCAGGTCGGCAGCCTGGGCTAGCAGGGTGGATGTCGTTTGAGTTCCTGTTTGTGTTTCATCCGTAGTCGGATGATGCTCTTATGTATTGTGATGTTGTATTCGTGTGGCATTGTATGCCTTATGTATGTATCCCCATCTATTATGTAATGTTGATGTAATGATATCCACCTTGCAAAAGCGTTTCAATATGTGGTTCTATCCTTGGTGGGACCTTCGAGTCTCTTTAGGATAGTATCGCATATTGGGCGTGACAAGTTGGTATCAGAGCCTCGACCGACCTTAGGATCCCCCCCTGATTGATCGTGTAGTTTGGCCGTTGTTGAGTCTAGAAGAAAACTGTTTTCAGAGTCTACTTATATTGGAGAGTAGGAATTCTTTTTACTCCTCAGCCCCTTCGTCGCTCTGGTAAGGAATCTTGACGTAGGTGTTTTGAATTACTTCTCTTCCCTTTCAAACTTTCTTTAGGTTCACGCAGTGGGTTTTCCGATCGTTGGCTCTCAGCTCTTTTCATCCGGTGCATTTCTCGTCAAGTTGACTCGACCCTCTTCATCTTTGCAAGTTCAATCCTGAGTTTGCTCTCAACGAAGTTATTTCTCTATCCTCAGTTGTTTTCTTTTCCCACCTGCCCACCCCTTCTTCTTCTTGGAACCGGAGTCCGTAATCGAGTATCCATCCTACTAGTGCGAAGCTTTTGCTCTCTCTCTCTCCTCAATCATTTCAACCGGTGCTTTTCTCTTCAAGATATTCGTTGGTTTCCCCTTCCAAGTTCCCTTTGTTTTCCCGCCCTCCCACCCTTTTTCTTCCCGGAGTCTGACTCTCTCTCGACCATCTTTTTCATTCGTGCGGAACCTCTTCAGTCTTTCATAAATTATTTCAACCGGTGAATTCTCATCTCGGTGGACATTCTTCATCTCTTTTCTTCTCTGGTGGACTCAATTCAAGTTTTTTCGGGTTGATCACATTCTTTTCCCTGGATCAGGTGTTTTCCCTGCTCGTTCGCCTCTCGCTAGTTATCCTTCCGGAGTGCTCAAGACATCTCAGGAGATTCGTCTGTCTTCGAACTAATGCGAGGTTGTCACCTCATTCAAATATTTCAATTGTTCCGGTGCATCATCTATCTATTCAACATCCCTTTCCAACGGTGTTTTTCTCTTCAGTGGGCCCATAACCCACAGGTCTTTTCCCAGGATCTTACCTGACTCTTCTAATTCCCCCGGAGTATTCTCAATTCTTTTCAAGTGTGACGTAAGAATGGATTCCATCAGTCACATGCCTTCTCCAAGATCGTTTTCAAACTCTTTTCATTGTTGGCTCAACCTCTTCGCTTTTCATTCTACCGGAGTATCTCAGTAATTTTGGTGGTGTTTCTCGTCGTCATTCGAAGACCGAAGAAGAGTTTTCCTCTAAATCTTGCCCATTCTCTTGAAGATTCATGATTCTAGCTTCATGTCATCCTCTTGAATTATTCCAATCGTCAGATATTCTTTTCTTACCCGTCCGGAGTATGTTAGGAGTTGTTTTCCATTTCTTCTCACCGGAGGCATCATTTCAGCTACCGTTATCCAATTATTCTGGTGCTTCCTTCAAGTGTTCTTTAATCAGCTCATGATCTCTTTGTCCTTTTGCACCTAAATCCCCTCTAGCATATTGGTTCTTCCAATTCTTACCGGTGATTCATTCTCTTTCATCAGGCATTTTTTTTAATTCTTACGGTGGTTCCTTCAGATTCTTTTTCCTTGTTTATCATTTTAATTCATTCGTTCTTCCCAATCCTACCGGTGGTTCATGAAGACCTTCTCAAGTTTGCGATATGTCACTTCTCAACCTTTTCAAGAAGAATAAGTAGAATGCAAAATCCATTGCTTGTCATCAATTTAATTTGATGAAGGATAAGCATACAACAAATCTTATTCTTGTTTCATCCAAGGGATTAATCCCTTCCTTCGGAGTTTGTTCTTGATGAATAAATACTAGTTCCAAGTGTCTTCATATTTTCATTTCCGGAGTTCAAATTTCCTCAGCCATTTCGTCGGAACCTCCATCTAAATCATCGCAAGGCTCATCTTATTCTTTCTTCTTTCATTCTGTCTCATCATTCTTTTGTCACCGGAGTTCTTCATGGTGGTTCTTCATGATTTAATTCATTCTCTCAAGAGTTCATCAAGATTCTTGTTGGTGGAGTTCAAGTATCTTTTCTTCTTGAGTCTCGAAGCGCAAATAATTCTTCATTTTCTTCTGAAGTGGAGTTTTGCATTTCTTCGTTCTCCTCAGCTATCCAATCATTTCCGCTTGTGGTCGGTTACCACCTTATAATTTTTGAGATGTTACTTATAAGACCACAACAAGCTTATTCTTTTTGTTGTTGATTTTCTCAATAACTCCATTCAATCCTTCTAAATTCTTTTCATTGAATACTCTTTCAATTCTTTCCGGAGTTTTGTGTCATGTCTTCATCAAGTATCATTCCATCCTCTCTAGTTCATGTTCTAATCCTTCCATTTTCAGCTGGAGTGCTGCCTAAATCCTTTCAGTATTATTCGTTTCTTATCTCGTTCTAACCGGAGTGGTTTCATAGTCTATCTGATTCAGTGAGCTTTCGATTCGCGTCATCCTCGCCGTTCATCTCTACTTCTCGAGTGCTCTCGATTCTTTGCTTCTTCTCTTGAGTTCTTGTTTCACCTCATCCCTTTTTCCCTTCCATCTCGGTCCTAAGATCTCGGGACGAGATCTCTTGTTAGTGGAGGAGTGTTGTAACGCCCCGGATTTGATGCGCCAGGTTTCTGCCGGTTATTCGCCGTCGTTGCCATGTCATTTTCTTGCGTGTTGCATTGTGTCATGTCATCATGTGCATTGCATTGCATACGTGTTCGTCTCATGCATCCGAGCATTTTCCTCGTTGTCCGTTCTGCAATCCGGCACTCCTATGTCCTCCGGCGTTCCCCTTTTGTCTCTCGTTGTGAGCGGGTGTTAAACTTTCTCGGAATGGCCCAAGATTTGCCAAGCGGCCTTGGTACACCACCGGTAGACCGCCTGTCAAGTTTCGTGCCATTTGGAGGTCGTTTGATAGTCCAACGGTTAACCGGGTAACCGTAAAAACCCCCTTCTCTTTGCAGCCCAACACCCCTCCAAAGTGGCCCATAACCCAGCAAACTACCCTCCATGCTCTCGGTCGTTCGATCACGATCGCGTGGCCGAAAACCGCTCCTCATTTGGACTCTCCTAGCTCCTTCTACCTATATAAAGGCCCTCCCCTTCCATTTTCGTGGATGAAACCCTAGCCTAGCCTCCCTCTCGCCTGCCGGACATGTCCGTGCGCCGCCAGACGTGTCCGCCGCCCTCATCCACGTCGTCCGGGCCAATCAGCGCTTGCCACGTCACCTCCGCCGCCGCCCTCAACCTATCGTGCGTCGCCACCTCATCCCCGCCGGCCTCCTCTCTCTCCTCCCTCCGCCGCCGGG
>NC_057807.1:120346156-120348789 GCF_018294505.1 Triticum aestivum | reverse complement strand
CCGGCGCCACCCCGCGGCCTCCCGCTCGCTGCGCCCCGAGGCGCCGCGCCCAGCCGCGCCTTCGGTCGCCATCCGCCGTCGCCGCCTCCTCGCTGGACTTCGCCGGTCCCATCGTCTCCGGCCTCCGCGCTGCTCGCCGGAGCTCCCCAGCGCCTCCCCGTGCCTCGTCGGTGTCGTCTCCGGCCGGATCCGGCGAGATCCGGCCCGGAACCGCCGGGTGGATGAGATCCACCACCACAGCCATCCAAACAGCATCCCTGTGCCCCGGATCCCCTCATCCCGCACTGCCTCGTCCCACGTTGACTTTTCCTCGGGGTGAGATTTTCGCTAAGTCCCCGAGATTTTGACATTTTCATGCCATGTTCATCGCATCATATCTCTGCATCCGTAGCTCCGTTTTGTGCGTGTAATATGTCAAATTGTTCGCCTCAACGTGCAATTCATTTCATTCCATTGCATCATGTTCATTTGAGTCCATCTTGATGCCTGAATAATTGTTCTAAAAGTGCTTCATGATGTTGTCTACTGTCTGTTAACAGAACTTGCACTTTTGTCATTTTTGCCATGATTGATGTGTGCATCCTATGAGGTTGATGTCTACATGTGTTTTGATGTATGCCATGCCATCTTTACAGTGGTGTATGCCATGTATTTTTGTGATCAATGTGGTGACTAGCACAAGCATGCAAACTAGGCTTCGTGATGTTGCTGATTTTAGTCCCTGTTCTGCTGTTATTTTGATGCCATGTAAACATGATGCTACAGAGAGATCCATGCTTATTTTGAGATACTTCAGTAAGGATGTTTTGAACATATGGGTGTTCTCTACCCATTCATGCCCCTGGTTGCAATTATGGAGTAGTCTAGCATGTCATTTTCGTGATCTACTTTTGCTTCAAAATGTTTCCTGGCAGATTATTTACATGTTATTCAATTTAGCCAAGGTTGTTGTAGTTGATCCTTGCATGTTATGGACTTGTTCTTGCCTTGGTTTGTTTCAAAAACATGTCTTCTTACTGTTGGGTGCCTTGCCATGCCATGTATTGCTCTGTAGTGAGTTGCACAAGCTCATCTACATGCCTTCATAATTTTGTTTCTTGCATGTTTGAATCTGTAACATAACTTGCCATGTTTACATGGGTGCCATCTTATTTTCTGTTCCTTTTTGGCTCACGGTCAGTAAGGGACTCTTGTTCTATGCAATTAGTACATTCATGACATGCCTTTGTTTGCCATGATAAGTTCCTATAACATGTTGTTTGATAGCTCTAAACATTGCAACCTGATGTTATTTTCTGCAGAGTCTGAACTGTTATTATTTGCAATCTTGCCATGTGTGTTTGAGTATGTTCTAGTAATTTCTGGAGATAGTTTAGTGTTCATGTTTTGTTATGCTTTACCTGTACATCATGCCCATGCCTTTTGTTTTCATATTGTGATGCTGTAGCATGTTGTTTTGGTGCTTGCAATATGCCTAATTGCTGTTTTGGACAGCTTGTCCTTTAAACTTGTATAGAGTGCATGTGTTGCACCGTTGCTCCGTTTTGAGTGTGCTCTATATGAAACTTGCTTCTTTTTTCATGTAGTTTCATATTATCATGTTGCATCCTTGTTTTGAGGTGTTTGCTTGATGTTTGGGTGCATTTTGCATCAATGCCATGTTTAACTTATTTTGCTCATATCTTCTAGGTCGTAGCTCCAAATCTAATGAACTTTATATGTAACTTGACTAGAATCTCGTGTAGATCATCTTGGTGCATCTTAACTTGCTGTTTAACAACTTGAACATAATGTTTATTCAGATCTGGACCAACTTCGAAATATGCATATGAGGACTTACCGGATTTGTTATATGTTGTTCCCGGCCTCATTTAAACTTGCCTTGATGTGTTGGTCTTGTTTGCATCATCTCTTGCCATGAGTAGCTTCATGTAACTTTGTCATGCATCATGCTTGTTGTGCATCATGCCTTGTTCATGTGTGGTGTGTTTACTTTGTTGTGTGCTTCTTTTCGATAGTTCTTGTTTCATTGCGATCGTGAGGATTCGTTCGTCTACGGTTGGTTCGGCTTCATCCGTTCGTCTTCTTCATGGACTCGTTCTTCTTCCTTGCGGGATTTCAGGCAAGATGACCGCTACCCTGGATCTCACTACTATCATTGCTATGCTAGTTGCTTCGTTCTATCGCTTTGCTGCGCTACCTATCACCTGTTTATCAAGCTTCCCATATTGCCATGAACCTCTAACCTTTGACACCTTTCTTATGCAAACCTTTGTTTGGCTATGTTACCGCTTTTGCTCAGCCCTTCTTATAGCGTTGCTAGTTGCAGGTGAAGTTGAAGATTGCTTCATGGTGGACAGGATTTTGGTTGGGATATCATAATATCTCTTATATTATTAATGCATCTATATACTTGGTAAAGGGTGGAAGACTCGGCCTTTTGCCTGGTGTTTTGTTCCACTCTTTCCTCCCTAGTTTCTGTCATACCGGTGTTATGTTCCTGGATTTTGCGTTCCTTACGCGGTCGGGTGATTTATGGGACCCCCTTGACAGTTCGCTTTGAATAAAACTCCTCCAGCAAGGCCCAACCTTGGTTTTACCATTTGCCTCACCACCACCTATACCTTTCCCTT